>NC_081183.1:36195060-36495060 GCF_029867415.1 Vicia villosa | reverse complement strand
CGCTTCCGATCCGGACAAGACCAAAGCCCACCAAACGTAAACATATAGCTTACCGCTTCTATATCCATCTCAAGGATCAAGCCATCACTTCTATTTCAAAGCATACCACCTCTATCTCAAGGCAAACTATGCTATGAATGTATGTACAATCTTCACCAACACATATGTGATTAAGATCATCTCTACCATCTAAACATTCCGTATATCACGATAATTCAACTTTATGGATTATCCACCATTTGTACATATACACATTCATAACAAATATACTATTCACATATATAGGCCAATTATCAAATACGAACATAAATTCCAATTAACACTAGTATCATACTATCTCATGTTAATTCAAATTTGCCAAATATATATATGAATACTGTTAGGAGTGAATTAGTAGTGTTTTCATTTGTCAAATTAACTACCTTTTGAGCTGAAAGCGAACATATCTTGTGCTTTTTAAGGATTTTATGGTTAGAATTGAACTTTAGAGGTTCGATGCTAATTGTAGAACAACTTGCGTCACTTTGGGTGTTATTTGTGCAGATATTGAAGTTGAGAAGTAAAGACGAAGAAACACGCAGGCGTAGAGCTTCTCGAGAGGAGGAATCACACAGAAGGAAGGTGAAACAAAAGCCGAGCCGCGCCAATAAGGGGCGAGACGCGCCATCCCCTCTGACTTGGGTTCGCGCCACGTCAATATGTGCCGAGGCGCGGTGGCTGCGTTACAAGGATAAATTATTATAAATAGAAGCCTTAATCCTCATAAGAGGGAGATCGTTGGTGAACGAATTTCGGAGAGCAATCCTATTCTAGAGCAGAAAACAATTTCCGACGGAGAATTCAACATCAATTGAGGACATTCCCTTGATGAAGATGAATCCCTCCTTGAAACTTTGTGTGTTATTCATGGCTATGGAGAGCTAAACCCCATTGTGTTAAGTTTAAGGTAGTAATTAACCTATGAAGATGCAATTACTTTGATTAATTCCGGTGAACAATTGTTTAAGTTTTATTATCAATGAAAAACCTTGCTTTTATTTTATATCATTGTTGAACTATCAATCGAGAGATAGAGTTTATACTTTCGCCCTAGGTTTTTACATTAACTTGTTGATTAATACTCAAAGATGAGATTTTGAAGAAGTTTTCATAAATCATCGCGGTTAATTCCCTATATCTTTATAGTTATTTTGAGAGATCGAATATCATACCGGTAGAGGTGGTTCTAGATTGATCATTAGACATAATATCAGTTTTGAGGATGAATGAAGATAATAACTTAGATAATGTTCACTTGTGGATTAATTGATTATTGCATATGAATAGGTTGATGAACCCTAGAACTCAACATATTCATTCACCATTGTTATTCGTCTTTAAGCTTTTTATCATTCAATTATTATTCTGTTATATGCAATTTGAGAACAAACAATCAAAACTAATACTTTTCACTAACTCATTATAATTCGACTATAGAACGGTAGCAATATTACTCAGTCTCTTTGGATACGATATATTAGAAAATATTTACCCAAAATACTTTCAACAAATACACACTTTCACAATTAATCAACCAATCACTAGGATTCATGCCATACGGCTATCCACAAAGAACATTATCAAAACAACATCATTGGCATAGCAATATATTATTCTCAACATAAATATTCAAGCCAAAACAAAATTACGGTCAATTCCCATAATAATCATAATATACCAATATATCAAGTAAATCAAATCAACTTCCAATTATCATCTAACTAAATTAGACATAATGTTAATTATCACCAACAATTATATTAATCTAATAATATAAGTATACTATTTAATGTATATGTCTCTATTTCAATTTATTTAAAATATTTAAGCTACAATGCAACAGAGAAACAGGGGAGTAAATGCTTCTGCTATATGTCATAAAGAGCATACATCATGCTAATTCAAATATGATCATTTCCAACTATACAACAGTATTCACTTCATGCTTATCCACACAATACAACCTATAAACTTTGACCATAAGATCTACAATAACAACAACAAATTCAACATACTAACAATAAACATAATTACATGTCATCCACAATTCATCAATACATAACGCACACAAACATGATTACATGTTATCAACAATTCATCACATAGCTCGCACAAACATAATTACATGGTATCGATAATTCATTCAAAACATTATTAGAGTCAATTTCATGAGAATCTAACATAAACCCTAACATTTTCAATTCCACAGCTAAATTCATTATTTCACTATCTATGGTTTACCCACAACAAACACAACAATCTAATGCACATAGATTATCAATTGCACACAACTTATCGCATTTATATCATCACATTCTAACAAACCATCAAATACCCAAAATTGCACATAGAAGAACACGAATATCAAGTATAGAATCTATTCACCATAACATACTATCACACAACCCTTTATCATGAAAGAACCCCACCCTTACCTTGGTAAATATGGACTCTTTCACCATAGCTCTAAGCTTTTCTCCAAAAGAAATCTTTCCTAACATCATTTGGGGACCCACCTAAAAACCAGTTCGGAAATCGGCTTATCAGACAAACTTAAAACCCTTAAAATCAAAATCGCTCTGGTCAGAACTTACCTCTATGGTCAGAAACGTTATGTCCAAGTACCGCAATGATCCAACAATTGGATTGAGAGATGCGCCCGTTTTGCCAAGGTGAATCTATGCTGAAACTTGCTGCGAAAATTGAGGCTTCCTCCATAATTTTTCTTCTTCTCTCAAGTGCTCATCCCTTCTTTCTCTTCTCTCTTCTTTCTCCCCCAAAATGAGTTATGAGACTCCAACTCTAAAACCCTAACTTTCTACTCTTACTATCTCTCTTATGTCAATTGGGCTTAATCCACCAATTCATCCATTATGATTCTATCACTTAGGCCCATTTAGTTATATCTATCTAATAACTCAATTAAGTCAAACAACACAAACACTCACATAATTAAATACTTAAATAATTATGAAATCACATAATAACTAAATAAATAATTAATTATTAAAAACACCAAATAATATAATTACTAATATAATTAATAAAAGTATTAATAAAAATCGGGATGTTACAAGGTCCACCACAACTTCGATCGTCTCTAGAAGAATAGGACGAAAAGGACTTGGTAGAAACTTTAAAGCCAAGATACAGGGAGCACATCACGAAGTCTGGATAAGGGAGGTGGTAACGCCAATTGGTAAGAAATTTCTTCCATTCAACTTTGATTTGATAAGGTTTAATGTAGCGCAGGCTCAACTTCTTCGGCTTGACAGGTCCTTTCAACCTTAGCTTTTGAGTGACTTTCAAGAATACATGGTCCCCTTCATCGAATTCCTTGGGGATCTTGCATCAATCCGCATAGCTCTTTTGACAATCACGAGCCTTACTCATTTTCTCTTGAATCAATCTTATTTTCTCTACGATTTCTTAAATTATATCAGGTCCTAGGATTCCTTTATCTCCCACTTTTGCCCAACATAAGGTTGTACGATACTTCCTCCCATGAAAGGCTTCATACAGTGCCATTTGAATACTATTTGAAGTTACATGTCACTGCTACATTAAGGGGGAGACTGTACATGTCTCTGTTATATGGTATTGTTTTTTGTCTTCTAAGCTTGATTTCAGCTTTAGTTTATATCATCAAGTCCATTCTCAGTTGTGCATTTTTAGGATCGAGTTTTGGATCCGTATTTTAGCAAGCATAATTTAAATTGTTTGTGTTTGAATATGAATAATATGTTTTAAGTCAATTAGTCGATTTTTTGGAACAAGAATCATATTTGAGATTGGTTCAAGTCATGACACTAGAAGAATCTCAAATCAACTCGAAAAGCATCCAAAATTAAGATTTTACGTGTGAATTTGAATCACACACCCTTCGAGTCAAATTAAATCAAACAGAGGGAAACCATGAGTTTGTGTAATTCTGGGATTTTAATAACAAGTTGTACATGATTCAAATCATGGAACCCTTTGACTCGAATCATAACTTATACATGAGTCAAATCACATAATTCTTGTCAGCCTCTGTCATATTTGAGTCGAATCATGGCTTCTTCATGACTCGAATCACACATAGCTTGAGTCGAATCGCATGTTACTCTTGACTCGAATCATAAAAAATTGGGTCTTTCATAAAGTGTAGATATTGTTCCACATTACTTCCCCACTTGACTAAAATTACTCAAGTGTTCATGACTCGAATCAAACAAGATTTTTCACTTTCTCGTGCTTCACCTCTAGCGCCTATAAATCATTTTCTATCAAAAAAATTCACAATGTTAGAAAACATACACTTCCATTGATGATTTTAAAACTCATAAACAACTTGTTCTTTAAATTTTTCAAACGAGTTTTGGATCTTCTGTGAACACTCGCAAACAATTTCTTTTATCTTATATCTTATTCCTTTTCCATTGTTACATGGATTTGAATCTTATCTTTAAATTCTCGTGAATGATTGAGGAGACTAATTTTGAATTCAACGTTTATTTGAATATTTGTCTAGGATTTCAGAGTTTCACAAGGGTGTGTGATGTTGTGATTGGTTCTGATAATTCCAGTGAAAAAGAAGAGAATATCTTAATCCACCCTTTGATACTCTTAGGCATCTGACGAAATTCCATTTATGCCCCCTGATTCACAGATACACATCAGGAAGCACCTTTCTTTTCAGAGCTTAATCTACGGAAGCATTAAAAACTAATGAACATTGGGAAAATTCAAATTAATTTTGTTCAGGAAATTTTTTGTAGATATATCTACAGAACATTTTAAAAACAGAATGTTTCGTAGATATACCTAAGGAACATTCTGTTATATTTTAAATCAACTACATTTCACTCCCAAACTCCAATTTTTTTCGTGCAACAACAAAATAATACATCAAAATATAATCCATCAAGATAGTGTAATGTAAAGTCAATGGTATATAGTACACCAAAAAAACACATTGTATAACTCATCAAATTAGTGTTATATACATAATCAAAATAAAGTACATAAACGTAATAAAAATACACACATCAAAATAATCAGCACGATCATTACTGTGTATGTCGAACAACATCCTCATCCTCTGCTCTTCCTCTTGCCCCACCTCTGCATCCACCACGTCGTTTGTCAGCTATTATGCCTCTACCGTCAAGTGTCTCACCTGTCCGAGCATGATGTCTACAATATAAAAATGCCTCATCTGCCACCCTCATGATATCATCCAGTATACACTTGTGATCAGAACCCTCAGGGAAGAAACCATCGAGGAAGAATATCTTGAGTATGGTCCAACTGAGACTGATGAATCTGCAATATCTCATAATGAGCTGGTCTGGGCGGTGATCCCGTTGCAGTGGAGATCATGTATGGGATCATGTATGGGTGTGACACAATGAAGTACCAAGTGATGTACCCGTAGGTGTAACTCCAGTATACCTCTGCTTTGGTCGCGCGAGCCTCGTTCATAACCATGTGATGCTCAAAGTCTGCAATTACAAAGGCCTTATCTATTTACCGACGGGTCATTCTAATAGGAGCGGGGACAAAAGGGTGGCGAGTTATCGTCTGACAGTAGTCAGACTGCCACATGATGTAACGCCCAGACTGCTTTCGGGATGATCGAATGACCCCGCAAACAAACACGGGTGTTTTCAGCATGATTTGTCTTCACTCACACACTTTTCGGGAAACTTCCCAAAAGGTCACCCATCCTAAAATTACTCCAAGTCAAGCACGCTTAACTGTGAAGTTCTTATGAAGTAACACACTGGTAAGAAATATGTTGATCATGCCCTGACCAATATGTACAAATCAGATGTCTCCTTTTCCAGGTCAGGGGTAGGTTCTAAACAAAAATAATCACAACATTTTGTTTAGCACCAAAAAAATGTTCTTCAACCAGTAGTTGCATACTTGTTGAAGTATTGTTCCATCATGTCGTGGAACATTAGATCCTTCCATATATCCGAACATGTGACTATGGATATTATTCTTCGAACAACCTTAGTTCAGATGTTCTAGCTATGCTTTAAATAATCAGAATCAAGGTTACTTACTGAAAGGAGTTAATAATTATGAAGACTTTCATTGAGACCAGCCTGTATGATTTCAATCTTTCATTATGTTTCTTGAAGAAGCAACCTATCAGCCATGCAAAAGTGCATTTATGAGTGGACTTGAAACCAGAACTCAAGTATCATTGGCTCCTTTGACTTATCCACCATTGTTCATGCCTTCTCATGAGTGCAATTTTAGAGGACATCAAACCCTGATGTTGAAAAGAACTAGGTTTGAAAAAGATACCATGCAGCGGAATTTCCATACTAGTTCCTCATCATCTTCTAGGCACAAAGCTTTATACCTATTCACCATATACCGGCGAAACAACCTTGAGTTTAAAAATAAATCAAACCCTTATGACGGCATACCAATGCCCTCGATGCTCAACACAGTCCATCCTCCACTTCTAGGGACCATGTACACATCACCGATCAACACATCTTCTCATCATCAACCTTCCTTGCCGAACCAGAAAGTATCTTCCAAGGATCTCATCCAGAGATAGAATAAGATGCCTGCTCTGATACCAATTGAAATTCCGGCGTAACAAATTAAGATGTCGTGAAAGATGTCGAGACATGTGATCTATCAAGAACAATCAACAAAGAATATACACAAAATTACGTCAAACTGAAAGATAAAAGACACCAGAAATTGTTAACCCAGTTCGACGAAATCACATCTACTCTGGGGGCATACTAAGCCAGGAATGAAGTCCACTATCAGCAGTATTAATTCGAATTTAAACTAGTCCCAAGCAACCCCTCGCTTAATCCCTACCCAATGACCCTTCTACCTAAGTCCTCCCTAGATATGGAATATCCCCATTCCAATTCTAATCATTGCAATGATGTTGTACAGTTCTCCAGTCCCAGGAGCTGTAGCAACGACCTAATATCCATCTCCTTCTAGTCTCAAATATCTAAAGGTTTGGAAGACATACTTCCATGAAAATCCCTGGCCAAGAACCTTGACTATGACCCCGAACCTGGAGTTACTTCAAAGCTTCCTCCAAGAACAGTACTCCTCTTGCCTACAGACTTCGAGGATCACATAGGTAACCTTCCCACAGATCGGGAGGTTTACCTTGACAAACCCTAATGACTATATCGTTTATGCTCGGTGGTTGTCTTATTTTTCTAGGTTACAATGTCTTCTATTTATAACATATACCCAACTGGATTTGGGCCTTCAATCACAACAAATTTGCTGTTTCAATATAGCAGTAACTTCTGCTACAATTAAGGTATTCAATTTGCTAGTTTCCAAGAATATCTCTATAATTAGAAACTATATAATCTTCAATATTCTGATTTGATTCGCCTAAATGATTCTTCAAATCTTCATATTTATTCTTCAGACCTGTCATATAATAAATATATCACGCCTTTATTTGATTTGCACAATATCCATGAATATTCTACAATCTTCTGTTGTAATTTAATCGCATAGATTTAATTTTATTCTTCACTTCAGCTAGGCATGATGTCGTAACATCCCATGTGATTTGTTATTCTAGATGTTGAATTGCTCCAACATAACATGTTTTATCATTCCAGTGGGATTCTTTGTTGTACCTGTTGTTTTTATATATTTATGCATACAAGTTCTTTTATTTGTTTTACAAAAATTAAGCCAACTCTAAAACCAGAGAACTAACAATTGTGCTAACAAATTCTGAGATCCATGTGCAGTGAATGGCAACCAAAAGTTTGGCCATTAAATAATCAAATGATAATGGTTCTCTGGATATCACAAAACTATTTGGAGAGCTTACCGAACATGAGATTAAACTGAAACGGCTTGATGAAAGCGAAGTAAATTCGGAAAAAGAAAGAGAAGGTAAAATAGGAAAAATGGGATAATCCTCGAAAGCTTCACTGTCAAGGATAAAGAAAAATAAAAAGGTGATAGTATTGACGAAAACTCTTCTAAAGAAGAAGGGACATTGTTATTAGTCAAGCGCTACAATAAATATATGAGGAAACATAAGCTTAAGCATTCCGACAAAATCTGATTAATTTCAAAAAGTCACATACGCACAAGAAGGAACATAAGATAAAATAGGAAGATGTCACATGCTTTGAATGCAAAAAATCGGGTGACGAGTGTCAGAATCTCAAAAAACATCACAAGAAAAAGGATAAGGAATTCTACAAGACGAAGGGAAAATATGCTAAAGGTCGTTGAGCCTATATCTCTTGGGACGATGAGAGGTCCTATTTATCTTCCGGTTCAAGTTCAAATGATGAAAGTGGCAAACTATACTTGATGAAACACAAGAAAAGTGAAGACTATAGGGTATATACTTTTGACCCTGGAGTTAAACCTTCTTATAATCAACTCTCGAAAGCTTTTATTGAAATGCATGCAGATGCTCTAAGTGCTTTTAAGAAAATTTGTCTCCGAAGAAAACTTATTTCAAAACTTGAAAAGGAGATTAATGATCTTAATAAAAAGTAGGGTTAAATAATTTTTTAGTCCCTATAAATATGGCAACTTTCAAATTTAGTCCCTGCAAAAATTTTCTTCAAACAATGGTCCTCGCAATATTTTCTGTCCCTATTTTTAGTCCCTCCCGTTAAATTTCACTAACGGAGACTTACGTGACACGCCACGTGTAACGCCACGTCAATTAAAGTCAATACTAATTAAAAATAGATAGATTGTGGGGGTTTTAAGCACCCTTTAAATAACTTTAAAAACCAGAAATTTTCAGGAGCAATTTTAAAACCCTTTTTTTTCATTTAAAGTATGGTAGAATAAATTACAATTGTTATATTTTATAGGATTAAATAAGTTTTTAGTCCCTATAAATATTGCAGTTTCATTTTTAGTCCCTCCTGCGTTTTGGCAACAGTTTTAGCTGGTTTTGGCAACGGTTTTTTTGTAAAAACCGTTGCCTAAAGGCATGGAGGGACTAAAAATGAAACTGCAATATTTATAGGGACCAAAAACTTATTTAACCCTATTTTATATATTATCATAACCATAAAATGAGCCATAAATATTTTAAATTATTTTATTCTTAATGAGAGTGAATCCACAAATACGTAACCATGAAAATAAAATGAAACGAAAATAGGCTTTTATACCATGTAATTATGTAGTAAAAGTAACTAATTTTTTTTATCAAAGTAAGAACTAAGTTATGCCAACACAATATAACAACACAGTATAAATCAGATATTACGTGAATAGTACCCTAAAATATTGAAGTTAAAACACCAATGATTTAGCATCACGTTTTACATTTGTGCAACACCATGCTTGTACAATTTATGTTGAAAACAAATGGACTCAGATCCTCTCCATATAACGTTGTGTTGAAAACAAATGGACTCAGATCCTCTTTCACGGTGCAGCAAAAAAATTTCTGCATAAAAATTTGTTGCACCATTGCATTGATAGAAAGTATTTGAATCCAAAACAAATAGGGTTTCAACTTGACGATATCTATTTACTACTCGTATCAATAACATAGACCATATTAGTTCTAAAATTTTATGTACTTACATTTGAAATCTCGCAGTGCTATGATAAATATCTTCAAGCGGATTTCAAAGAGGTTGCAACAAGCTGCTGACACGTGGTGATGATATCTTGGATGAAGCCAACAAAATATTCCTAGGTTGCAAAGTGAAGCTAGCAGCAAAAGTAAACTCTCAAATATTTAGTTTTGTTATTTGAACAACAAAAAGTACATGTATGTTAAACTAGCAATACGATTTTTTCACATCAATAAACTGAAAGTTTAATACAAAACAGATTGCTGGAATCCACTGGTGGTATAAAACTGATAGCCATAAAACTGACAGCCATGCTACAGAGCTTAAGTCAGGATATTACAACTTAAGTGATAGAGATGGATACCGTCCCATAGCATAAAATAGTTAGACTAAAACTTTGTTTCTTATAAATTTAAAAAATTGTATTTTAAAAAATGATTTTATGAATTCTTTTAAATATATATACTATTAATCTTTCAAACAATTCTTTTAATGGGTTCATTCTACAAAATATTTGTTAACTTATCAATTTGAATGATTTATATATTTCTTTAAACAAGTTGAAAGGAATAATATCTATAAAAAAAAGGATGTCTTCTAAATTTGTGGCATCTGAATCTTTCTCATAATACAAAAACAATTTGCCTACCAAATTGTTTGATTAATTATTTGTGAGAAATTATTATTTTTTCAGTTATTTATGACTTTGTCTGACGTGGCGAGACATGTGGCATGCCACGTAAGCCTCCATTAGATCCATCTAACGGGAGGAACCAAAATTTGTGACGGAAAATTTTATGAGGACCAAAATTCGACGAAATTTTTTGTAAGGACTAAAAGTGAAAAGTGTCATATTTATTGGGACTAAAAACTTATTTAACCCTAAAAAGTAAAGATATATTGTGTTGCATGTCCAATTTTAAAACTTGAATATGAAAATCTCAAAGGACAATTAGCACATGTTATTTCTCTATCTACTAGTTCAACTTCTTCAAGTGAAATAGGGATTGGTTTTGAGAAAAACCCTCAACTTATTATAAGAAATATGAAGAGTATTTCATATAAAGCTATATGTCATTATCATGGTGATAACGGCCGCGTCAGGCCTATTTGCCACATTAGGAATGCCAAAGTTCCTATTACTACCATGGCTTGGATACATACATGTTATTTAACTACCCTCAAGGACCCACTAGTTGGGTACCTAAAATACTTGTTTGATTGTCTTTGGGAATGTCTTGTCTCCGCAAAAAGGTAGTGGTTCTAAGATAGCGGATGCTTACGAGACATGATGGGAGACACTTCAATGTTAATCAAGTTCGATCACAAAGAAAGCGGTCACATCACATATGGAGAAAACACACGAGGTAAAATTCTAGGAGAAGATGTTAAGGTAAATCCCTTCACAATTACCATTAAAGGTGTTTTATTAGTTAAAGGGCTTAAACATAATTTACTAGATGTTAGTTAATTATGTGACAAGAGGTATTATATTGTTTTTGGTACCTTAAGTTGCTTGATTAAATATAAGGCAACTAAAAGTTTAGTGTTTAAGAGTTCTAGGTAGGGGTGTAAGCGGATCAGAAAAATCCAATTAAACCGACAATCTAAATCAAACCAAACTGAAAGAAAATAGATTGTTTTTGGTTCGGTCTTAAAAGCGAGCCGAACCAATAAAAATCGATGTGGTTCGGTCCGGTTCTCGGTTTAGTTTTTAAGAACCGCCAAACCGATTAACTGAACCAATGAAAATAATTATACTCTAAATTTTTTATTACACCTATTATTAAATCCAAATTTTTTATTGGTCCAACCATTCTCCATCTTTGTTTACACTTCCTTCCTTTAAGCAAAATACATCTAGAAACAAACTCTAAAACATAGAAAGTAGAAACCATACGTCACAAAAAACTTGCTTTCATTGAACTAATGTTGTCACTTCCCGCCATCATTGTTGCTCTCACTACCGTAATTCTGATATGTTATGATCGTCTTTTATGTGTTCAAGTTCTCTTTGTTATTTTTTTAGACGTTTTTTGTTTCTTCTTCTTCAACAAAATTTCTTCTAGTCTTTTACAAAAAAGTTTTGATGTATGTTTGAGGTGTGAAACATGTTAATTGATGTGTGTTTTTGTTGTGTTCTAGAGCTTTCAAACCCATTTCCAACATCATGATGCCAAGTGTTAACTTTTATATTTGATAGTGAGCTTGCAATGGAAATCATGTTACTGTTTCGT
Organism: Vicia villosa; assembly: GCF_029867415.1. Classification (NCBI taxonomy): domain Eukaryota; kingdom Viridiplantae; phylum Streptophyta; class Magnoliopsida; order Fabales; family Fabaceae; genus Vicia; species Vicia villosa. Next base: position 36,483,215 of record NC_081183.1, on the reverse strand, counting down.
ATGGATTAAGAGCAACTTGTAATTTGTTTGAAAAAATAAAGCATGAAATAAATTATATGAAATGTATTATTTTAAAAAATAATAGCATAAAATGCACCAAAAAACACGATAATGGAGAATACACTGATGAATATAATGTTCGAATAAAAATATTGTAAACCGATCAACTGAACCAAACCAAACCAAATCAAACCGGTTAGTTTGGTTTGGTTCCAATTTTAAAAAATGTTAAAAACCTAACCAAACCAAACCAAACCAAATCAAACCTGTTAGTTTGGTTTGGTTCCAATTTTAAAAAATGTTAAAAACCTAACCAAACCAAACCGATGAAAGTATCATTCGTTCGGACCTTTTTTTAACCAAAAACCGATCTAAACCAATCCGATTACGCCCCTAGCTCTAGGGTTGATATATATGAGTAGCACATTTTTTTCGTATATATATATATATATATATATATATATATATATATATATATATATATATATATATATATATATATATATATATATATATATATATATATATATATATATATATATATATATATATATATATAATTTTTAATGAAATCAAGAATAATTTAGTAATTTTTATTTAAATAAAGGATAATTTAATAATTTTACGTTTTTGTTACTACTTAAGAATCATGCTTTTTTTTCTTTATAAAAAGTCTTTTTTTTAAAAAAAATATGAAAGAGAGTCATTATTTTATTTATCATGAAAAAAGGAAGGAAAATATTTTTAGTCAGAATAATATGAGTCATTACATTAAAAAATATTTTAATAATTAATAGATTAAAATAAAATCAAAGATTAAAAAAGAGTGTAACGATTGGTGTAAAGATTAAAATAAAACCGGTTTTACACCAATCGTTACACTCTTTTTTAATCTTTGATTTTATTTTAATCTATTGATTATTAAAATATTTTTTAATGACTCACATTATTTTGATTATTAAAAGATTTCTTAATGACTCGTATTATTCTGACTAAAAATATTTTCCTTCCACTTTTCATGATAAATAAAATAAAGTCTCTTTCATATTTTAAAAAAAAAAAAGACTTTTTATAAAGAAAAAAAAGCACGATTCTTAAGTAGTAACAAAAATGTAGAATTATTAAATTATCCTTTATTTAAATAAAAATTACTAAATTATTCTTGATTTCATTAAAAAATATATATATATATATATATATATATATATATATATATATATATATATATATATATATATATATATATATATATATATATATATATATATATATATATATATATATATACACGAAAAAAATGTGCTACTCATATATATCAACCCTAGAACTAGGGGCGTAATTGGATTGGTTTAGATCGGTTTTTGGATTGATTTTACAAGTTTTTCATTTTTTAAAAGCCAAAATGACTCACAAGTTCGAATATTACAAGTTTTTTTATATTCGTTTTTTCTAAAATGAAACACTTAATTTGACATCCTATAAAATAAACATACAAAATTGAAGACCAAAACTTGGTCAAAATTATAATTTTTTCAAAAAGTTGTATTTCAAAAATGATTTTTATGAAAATCTATTTGAAATAGCTTCAAAATTAAGTGATTTTTTGAAATTTTGATATCCAAATTTTTTTCCCATAAATAGATGAAATACCTAAAATCACATTTTAAGAATAAATATTCAAACAAAATTTTCATTTGAAGCTTTTATAAAAAGTTTATTTGTAAAATTTTTTTTCACAAAATTTGGTAACACTATAAAAATCATTTTTAAAAAAAGCCAAAACAAACGGGCCCTATGTAAATTTATCTTCCAGTTGTCATTAATGAAGGACAATTTTGTAAAAACCTTTACAATTTTTCATTTTCATACCACCATTATTATTTTTCTTAATATGTATAAAAAGTTTAAAACGATTTATAATAATAAATGGAGGTAGTACTATGAAAAGTTGGTATACTTACTTTCATTGTAATGTCTCATCTCACCTACTTTTACTCTTGGAATTCACAAATAATAATAAAAACTAAAACAACATTTTTAAGACAATAAATAAAGTAAAATTTTCTTCTTCTTTTTGTGTAGCATACATTTTATTGTTTATCTACTTCTTCTCTTTTAGTTTATTTTGTTCATATCTTCATTATCACTTAAGAAAAAGCTTCATAGATAATTCATTTATATTTTACAAATATCTATTTAAAGAACAATGTTAACAAAGACAAGAGAGACGCTACAAAATGGTGATAAAGAAATTTTTGTATAAAAAATAAGATCTAAATAAATATGTATAATATAAATATAAAAAGAACTTCTAAGATAGATAAAAAAAATAAATTTTGTATAAGTTATAAAGTTATTATATTTAATAATGGGTTAAATACCTTTTACTCGTGCCATATGAACGTGTTTTAGTTTTTCCCCCTTACATTTTTTTTTTTATTTTTGAATTATTTTTTTAAATCCATGTGGCTTTTTTTTTTAAATATTATATTTTTTTATTTAATATTTTTTACGTTTTTTTAATTATTTTAAAATATATTTTTAATTATCAAAATATTACAATTGGGCCTAAAGCCCATTGAAGTTTCAATACAAACCACTTAGTCTCACACTATTCTCATTTTATTAGTACAAGTGTTTGATTGATTTATAAACACTAATTATGTTTGTAAAACAATCAATGTGGGGCTATTAAAACTTGCCATGGATACATTTGTTATGTGTAGTTCTTTTTCATTGCATGCTACTTGATAAGTTTTGGTTATTATCTTTTACTGTTTTGTTATGCGTGTAACTGTTACAATTGGTTGTAGTGATAAAGTTGCTTTTGAATAATTGTTTTGTTGATATTACTGTTTATATTTTATATTCAACCCTTAGTTTCATATCATCAGTTAGATAAACTTCCAAGTTATTACATTTTTTGCTGGTCTGGTGTTTGTTCCACTCACTCAACCATACTTTCATGAGTATGGGGAGGACTCGTCGTTTGTGCGTACGAGCATTGAGAGAATTGCCCAAGAAAGAAAATAAACAACTTGCTATTTCATCACTTAGTTATAAGCTCTTTTTCGAAAGAAATACAAATCAAACAAAACCTGCATCCCTTTAATACATACACAAACAGGGAACATATATGTTAAAAGTTTACTCTGTGAAAAGTTTACTCCCTTGTAAACTTTATTTCATGAGATGGCCACTATGTGTGGTAAGATGTACACAGCACTACCATTGGCATAGAAAATAATGACGGTTTAGGCCCAGTTGTAATACTTCATGTTGCATGCAATATTTCGATGGCTGGAGTTTCCAAATATTGACTTCATGTTGCTGTATATATATTACAAGTCCCACATTGGTTTTTACAAAGATAAAATGATCCGTCTTTATAAAGCAAACACACACATACATTTATGAATTAAAAATAGATTGATAGAAATGGGTTTCTATTGCAACAAGTATGGGCTTAGGCCCAAACATTAATTTTTAGAATTCATAAAAACTAATAAATATTCAGTAAAAATAATTTATAAAAATTATTAAAAAATAATTTAAAAAACATAAAAAAATTAAGTAAAAAAATAAATATTAAAAAAATCAGAATTAAAAAAAATGCCACGTGAATTTAAAAAAATCCCACATGACTGCCACGGTGTCAAAATGATAGAATCTTTTATGCCATTTGGAAATGAGGGTCATATTGGGTTGAATCTTTATTTGTTGAGGGCTGCGATTTTTTTTATAAGGGGGGAAAACCAAAACACGCTCATATGGCAGGGGGTAAAAGGTATTTAACCCTTTAATAATTACATTTTTAAAGTGAAGCTAAGTTGGTGTGAATTTGACTTGCACTACTTGTTTGTTTTCGTCATATTATATTTAAATCAATAAAGGAGAATAATAATAAGAAGTAGTTGTATTACAATAAGAATAATAAAGGTTGATCTTTTCCAAAATCTAAAACATATTAAAAAATGAAGAAGTTAGTAATTAGTTGATATTCGAACTTTAAGGAGGTTGTGTGATTGTGTGATTAGCGGAAAAAACTTTGGTGTTCGAAAAACATAGAGGTTGTAAAGTGGGACCACTAATCACTGTACTTTACATGAAAGGTGGTAGAGAAATATGAAAGACTTAAATGTGTGATGCTAAAATTTGTACTTTATAGAAAAAAGATGAGATTTAACTTTTTGTAGTTGCAAGTTCAATGCATAATATGAGACTATAGGTGTATTGGTGATTGTAAGTATGATAGATGAAAACAACAAAGTTGCAATTAAGGCGGGGTCTCATGCAATTTGGTAAAAAAAGTGTATTAAATATCGAGGTTTCTTGCATGATATTGAAAAAATGACATTGAAAATTGATATAAAATCCAAATATCAGAAATGATGCTTATAAAATTAAATATATGTAATACTTTATTATTTGATTTATGATGTGGAAGTTAAAAAAGATGGATAAGTTATGCAACTTCATATAGTTGGTGATTAACAGACATGTTGATTTCATGTTTAATATGGTACATTGTTAACTATTCTTTAAAAACTTAGTTATTAATTTCAAGATATAGATTTGTTGAGTCTAAATCTAAGAGTATCATGTCCTCGAATGCAAATAATTAGCATGGAAGAATTGCTATGTTAGGTATAGTTGCATTGGCTTTGACAAAATTTGTTAAGGGTGCCTTCTTTGTGTAATAAATTTATACAACAAGATTTTATGTGTCAGGATACGTGGTTAGAAATTCTTATGAAATGTCACAGTGAATAGTTAGCATTAATCTTAAGTTATTAAAAATATAGATAGAGATAGTAATATAGTTTAATAGGAAAAGTGTACAAAACTTAAGCTCCCCAATGAGAAAAATTAGGCCCATAATAGAAAATGATGTCCTCACAATGAGAACAACTACATTCACCTATTTATACCCAATGGCAATAATGAAATTTAATATTAGCCAAAAGTAATACATGATATTAGCCAAAAGTTTAATGTTGGCCTTGAGCTCATTTCATTGTTTGAACATATTCAACTTCATACATGATATTTAATAGTTATAGAAGAGACAATAAAATAACTCCAAAGGAGGACGATAAAATACATTGTTCCACCAAAATATAGATTTCTAATAAATTATTTTGAAACATCTTTCTTACTCAAATTCAAGCTCAATCTCCAAAGTTCTTTCTTATCCATAACATGTATAGCCATAAGCATACATAAAAAAAAGTTTTTTTAACAAACATTTATGTCATTGGAATGTTAAAAGTACAACTTCACACGTTTCTTAAAAATCTATGCAAATCATGAAATATGAATGGCAAATGGAATTCCCTACCATTTCTTTCAACACCAATAACAATAACCTAATTAGCAGCAACCTTTTGCAAAGCCAATTCATCATAGCCGAAACATTTTCATAGGTATAAATTGAAACAACTTTAGCATTTTTCTGCACATAATAAAATAACCAAAAAGATTAAAACTGTAAGAATTATAGTGGAAACTAACTACTAATAAATTATTTTTCACAAACACTTATCATTATTATTAAACAGTCAATGACTAAGTAGATAGTTGAAGACTATACTTTTTTTTCCCCACAAATGAAGACAATATCAAATAATAATCAAATCAAACCAAACTAAATTAAATAAAAATTACATTTTTTTAAATACCTTTTCTAACTGAAACTCAAACTCAAAATAGTACATACCATTAATCAAAACATAAACAAAAACTAACACAAAGACAAACACTTTGAACATAAAAATAGACAATATTCAGTTGAACAACTCTTCAATCATACACAAACACCAAAACATTTAAGGAATTAGTATAATAAACATAAATAAATGTAGAAGAAAGACGAGTTTAAATATATAATTTTTGGAAAAAAGTAAGACACAAAATACATAGAGAAGACGAAAAACACGAGGAAGAAGAAATACTTTTCAAAAATAAATATAAACAACATTACAAACAAAATGAAGAACAACAAGGAAGATATAATTTTTTGGAAAAAAATTCAAACAACATTGTCCAGAAGAGGAAGAAAGATGAGAAAGAAGGATAAAGAAGATGAAGAAAGAGGAGGAAGAAGGAGAAAGTAGGAGAGGAAACATACATGTGAAAGAGGAGGAAGAAGGAGAAAGTAGGAGAGGAAACATATTATATTTATTCAATGAAACAAATACATATATCATAGTATCTGTTTCCATAAATATCCATTTACATCTCTAAACCTAATATCATTTGCTCATTTAAAAGAGATTTAACACGACTACATCTTTGAAACCGATTTTGTATCCAAAATATCTATTAGTAATAAGATACAAAAGACATTTGTCATCTCATTTAAGTGTGTTAGTTGGTTTCTAAATATTTTTTATTCGTACAAATACAACACAACTCAACATAATTTTAATCTAAAACATCATAATCTACTTAAAGAATATATTAAATTTAAGTTATCACACTACTTTAAAATTATGTAAGTGTATAAACTCAAATATATTATTTTAAATTACAATTTATCAAAAGTGAAACTATTTATATTTTTATATTTTGATGAATTATAATTAGTTAGGAAAGCTCCATTTTTTAAAATATTAAAACCAATATCATTAATTTTATTGTTTCCAAATCTATTATCTTAGTTAAACATTTAAAACTAATACAAACTTTAAGAAATTAAATACTTGTCAAAGTAAACAATAAGTATTTATTAAAGAACCAAAATAAATACTAAAAATAAAATAAAACAAAAACCAATTATTTTTCTGACGGAAAAACCTATAAAGGAGTAATTAATATATTTCAGTTCACTACTAGTTATCCTTCCAAACTTGATAATATACCTTCTATCCTTCTTCCTCTCATCTCATAACTAGCTTTTCCATTCCCGGGCGTTTCCGACAAATTAGTTTTTAAATTTTAAGAACCTACCCCACACTCTCACTTTACTCTTTTGCCTCATTTCAATTCTTCCATCAACCATTGTTTATTGCCTCCAGTTCCTCTGTCCCTCTCAACCAATACCCTTCCACCTTTTTCCTACCCACTCCCTATCCCTATCAAAAACACACTCTCTCTCTCTCTCTCTCTCTCTCTCTCTCTCTCAATGCTACTCAAACTCAGCTTCACTTTCAGTTCAATTGTCTAGATCTCTTCATTTTCTTGCTAGGGCACAAGGTTAACCACTTTTCCTTCACTCACATTAGATCTAACCAACCTATTTCATTTCGTTCTTATTTTTATTATTTCTATTTTTGTTTTTATAGTTTTTTTTCAGGTTGAAAAATGGAAGTGCCGTTGGAGTCTGAGAAGAAAAAATCTTCCGAAGCTGTTAAAACGGTTTCAGCTGGTTCGGTTTCCTCGAGAAAAAGAGTCGAGGCCCGGAACGTAACGGATTCAGGTTCGGTTACAAAGAGATCAGGTTCGGGTTCAGGTTCAGTTAGTTCGAGTTCAGTACCGAGAAGAAACAGTACCGGAGGGCTAGCACAACGGTCTTCGTTATCATCAGATGGAAGAACTAAAACTACTGGTAGAGATAAAACTGTTTCTTCTTCGGTTACTGAACCAGTGCGAAGATCTCTCCCGGAGATTCGCCGGAGTTCGATTTCTGCTTTGCATGCTGGTAAGCCGGTTGCTGCCGTCTCGCCGGTGGGAACAAGGACGTCAACCGTTTCTGGTTCGAGTTCGAGTAAGGCGGAAGTTGTTAAGAGGCCGTTAAGTAAGCCGGCGTTGTCGGTTTCTGCTTCTTCATCCTCGTCGAGGAGAGTTGCTTCTTCAAGTGTTGATGTTAGTGGCGGTGGTGCTGTTAGGAAGAGTGTGGCGAAGGTTTCGTCGCCGTCAATGTCGGCAGGGTCGCCGACTGTGTCTGGAGGGTTGAGAGCGGGATCTATGTCAGCTTCTTCGGATAGGAGTTCTGGTTTGTCTGGGAGGAAGAAAGTGGGGACTCCTGATAGCCGGAATTCACGGTTTATTGTTCTTCCGCAGATTGAGGTTAAGGCTAGTGATGATTTGGTAAGGTTTTTTGTGGTTACTGCAGTTAGTTTTTAGTTTACTGTTTAAAATATTATTAGTGAGTTATTTAGGACGGGTTTGATTGATGGATTAAAATTACAATTCGAGTAATATCATTTCTACTAACGGTTATTGCTGAAATTTTCTAGGAATTTATAAGAAGGTTATTGCTGTAATTTATTCCCATGAATTTGTTTGGGAAGTTATTAACATTTCTAGGAATATTTTTAAATTTTATTTTATTTATAATTTTGAAATTTTAAAAAGAAAAAACAAATGTGTTAAAATAATATTAAATTAGGTAGTATTATTAGATGTAGGTGCTTTTATCTTTAAAAATAAGTAGTGGTTGTTGGGTGATTTATTTTAATTTTAGGAAAGAAAAAGCTTTATTATGAAGTTTTAACTTAATGGCTTTCATTTGTGGAATGAAAAAAATAATAATGGTGCGTACAGTCAGATTGATTGTGTATTTTGTGAACTGTTTAACAACTAATACTAGTAATGTTTGGAATATTTGAGTGCATTAGTTATCATTAAAAGGACTCACCACTTCGTCTTACTTATTTTGGGGGGATATTGAGGAAATTTGCAGGAAAAAACATGACTGTCATGTATAGGTCACAGTTTATTTTTTACTTTGAAACCTTGCTTGAACCATATTGTAATGAAGGTTTCAGAATCAGCCCCTTTTATTATTATTATTATCTAATTCTGAACCATATTGATGTTTTATCAGAGATTGGATCTTAGGGGACACAGAGTTCGCAGTCTCACTGCTGGTGGATTAAACTTATCCTCAAATTTGGAGGTAAGTGTGCCTTCTGTTTAGCACATTATGTTAGGTAATATGTTCACAGTTGTTTTTGGCAATTTTTAAATGAAATTTAATTTATGGCAGGGGAATGACCTCATTTTATTTATTAAGTCCTATAACAGATGAGCATATGAGTAAATTCATATCAATGTGTCCTTTAATTTTCTCCTCTACTCATTCCATTAAAGCACGAGTCAGCTTCCTTGTCCATGTTCGATTACTAATTATTTTTAGGAAAGCAAATAGTTTGCTATATGGCTGAGCATACACAGTAGTATGTGTAAAAAATAGTTGGGAAATCTTTTCATTTGCAAGAGAGAAAAGTTAGTAAAGTGCAGCTCTTTCTTGGTGCTTGCTTTTGTATTACTTGTATTTTAGCAAATTGCTAGATTGGTCTAGGTTTACTGTTTTCCTAAATGGGCTGAGATGCATATTGTCCAGTTGCTGCTGTGCGAAATACCATGGCAAGACTAGTGAGCTGATGTTGATTTAATTGCTATTGACTCTTCAATGGCTTTAGGTTTTTGTTATTTAAGATTATGAAATAAAATATCGTATTGCCTTTATTTATTCCCACGCCTGCATAATGTGTAGGAGAGAATCTCAAGTTGTTTAAATTTTAACATACCATAGTTACTTTGTTTTTTGAGGTTTTTCATAGCATTTAACTTATGACTCTTATTGGCAGTTTGTCTATCTCCGTGACAATCTCTTGTCTACATTGGAAGGAATAGAAGTACTGACAAGAGTGAAGGTTTTATACATAATCTGTGCTTGGTTATAACGTTTGAATATCTTCAAGTGATCTCTCTACTAACTAATTGAAAGAAACCATTTGATTTATCAGGTTCTTGATTTGAGTTTTAATGATTTTAAAGGGCCTGGATTTGAGCCTCTCGAGAGTTGCAAAGTACTGCAGGTATACATATATTTATATGGGCGCACTTGCTTTTGCCTTATGGATGCAATGTATATGTAAAATTTTAATAATGACATTATGGAATTCATAACGTTTATGTAGCAACTCTATCTTGCTGGAAATCAAATCACATCATTGGCAAGTCTCCCGCAACTTCCCAATTTGGAGGCAAGCTTTAAAAAAACCTTGTCAGTTTTCTGAATTTTTTATTCAGATTTTATTTTTTTGGTCTTCAACTTAAGTTTTCATAAAACATTTGTATTTTCTATACTTCAATTTTGCAGTTCCTCTCAGTAGCTCAAAATAAGTTGAAATCTCTCACTATGGCAAGTCAACCTCGACTCCAGGTTGTTTTGCTGTATCAAGTATTGACCATATATTGTGTGCTTGTTTAACATTTTATTGAGTAACAATAAAGTAATCTGATGCAGGTGTTAGCTGCCAGCAAAAACAGAATTACCACACTTACAGGTTTTCCATATTTACCAGCTCTTGAGGTTAGTCTGATATCCTTGTTATTTGGTATAACATAACCTAGGTTAGTTGGATATCATTTTTATTTGGCATAACATAACCTTAAACAGTTGATCACATGTAAAACATTTATTGGAGTAGACTTTTTTCATAGGTATAGTTAATCACTAGAGACATCTAGTTATCTAATTGAGAATATAGAGTGAGTGTCGTTGATTAGAGGTTGTTAAATGCTATAGTTTTTGTTTTAATTTTGTAGTTTTAACTTTTAATTTGTAATAAATTTATGTTTTTTTTTAGAAAAGTAGTAAGGATATTGTTTAGGTTGCCATGTGATTTTTGGTTCTATCTTTATCATATAATCTTGAATTTCCTGGTATATCTTGATTATTAGTGGCATTTAGCATTTATAGAATCTAGAAGCAATTGTATTTATGATTGTAGCCATTGTTTTTATCGTATACAAATTTATTTTACTTTGAGTTTTGTTTTCTATATTGGAAATTATAAGTGCATATAATATACCATCACCACAATCTTAACCTTTGGTTTTCTAATCAACAATTTTAATACTGCAATTTTCTCTCCATGTGATTTTTGTTTTCTATATTGGTAAATAAACCTTAACATTTAGACAAAGAGTTTATCTTGCTAATACTCCCGTTTTCTCCAACACCGCCAAGCATTTGGTTGAAGAGGTCATGGCTGATTGTATAAAAGATAAATGTATAATAATGTGGCTGGCTGCAGTCTGAGTCTAGTTTTTAATACTCGATGTTTCCATTAAATCAAAGCCATATCTCTTCATTTCTAACTTCTAATCGAGATTGCACCATATGAAAGTGGACATGATGGGCTCGTTTAGAAACAGTTGGTAGTTATCAACACAAGGGTACTAGTTTAAAAATTGGATAACATATCAATAATAACGCAGGAACTTAACCTAAGAAATTCTAAGTAACTTTTGAGTACTATTTAGTGTTGAATTGGAGTGTACATGTATGTGCAAATACTTTAGTGTAGACTGATCTATGTTGATTTCAATGATTTAACTTTAACTTTTTTGCTTTTAAAAAAGTTGTTTTCAATGATTTATTTTAATGTAGCATTTGCGAGTGGAGGAGAACCCTATACTGAAGATGCCTCATTTGGAAGCAGCCTCAATATTGCTTGTTGGGCCTACTTTAAAAAAATATAATGATAGAGGTATGGGCCTTCAATTGTTAGCCTTTGGCTTGTTAAAATGTTGGTGGAGCTGATTGAAGAATTTATTCTAATTTTAACTACTAGTTATTAGTTAAGGAGTATCTGGCATGTTTTATTTGAGTGATTTGTACTGGTATCTTCAAATTCTTATGTTCTTATGCATTAAGCTAGTTCATTGAATATGAAAAAGTTTTGTAGATCTCTCTCGTGAAGAAATTGCAATAGCAAGACGATATCCTGCACATACAGCTTTGTGCATTAGAGATGGTTGGGAATTTGGTCGCCCTGATCAAGCTGCAGAGTCAACTTTCCGCTTTCTAGTTGAGAAATGGAAGGATCATCTTCCACCTGGTTTTTTTCTCAAAGAAGCTGCAATAGATAAACCATTGGAAGAAGATGTGTGCCGCAGTCACTTCACATTTGTTCATGATGGTGCACTGAGTACAGACCCACCCTTAGTCTTAAAGTATCAATGGTTTTGTGGTGATGTAGCACTGTCAAATTTTGTCCCTATTCCAGAGGCCACTGATGAGGTATTTTAGTTGATTGTATTATTACCATTACTTCAAATTTGTTTGTTAGTATGTTTGTTTAAGTTATTTATGTATATGATATTGTATTTATTTCAGTTTTACTTGCCAAAACACGATGAGATTGGAAAAATTCTGAAAGTGGAATGTACTCCCTCTTTAGGAGAGACAGAATATCCTTCTATATTTGCCATCTCTTCTCGTGTTAAACCAGGTATATTTACCTCGTTCCTTTATGAATGAACTACTAAATTTTGAGATCTTAGACTTGAAATGAATTTTACTAAATTAAGTGTCCTGAGATGAGGATGTTGTGTTGGATGTATGGTAAAATTATACGGGATATAATAAAAAATGACATTGTTAAAAAGAGAGTTGGGATAACACCTATAGTAGAAGAAAAGATGGTGGAAACTAGACTTAAGTGGTTTGGGCATGTAGAGAGAAGATCTACATGTGGATTTTATAGTAAGGAGTGTAGATCCGATGGAGGATTGTCAAATTGTTAGAGGTAGAGGACTACCTAGAAAAAAATATATGAGAAACTATTAAAAAAGATCTCGAGATTAATGAGAAGGATACAAGTCTTGTTTTTTATAACATATTGTGGAGTCATTTGATACATAGCCTGTCCCACTTAGTGATATAAGGTTCAGTTTATGTTGTTGTATAATTATGGCTCATTCTATTGTCTTATTTATCTAATCTATTATAGGAAAGTAAATTATTTACAATAAATGCTACGATCCATTCCTGATTAACAAAGAGGTTAGTCATTTATTTGGTTGAGTTAGTTAGAAAACAAATAGTATGACACGTTACTCATAAGTAGTGTTAAAAGTACCACATTGGACAATATATGGCCTGAACATGCGCTTATAAAAGGAGGCAATCCTCACCCTACAAACCAGTTTTGTAGGATTGAGTTAGGCCCAACCCACACATTCTAAGAAAAAAGTAGAAAGGAGGGTGGAAGACACTTGAAGAGCTTACATTGTTCTGTGTTACGGATCAAAATACACCTTTGAATGATTACCGATGAGTGACCTGCCAACTTTCTGATTCTGTCTGGTTAAAAAAGGAGGCGTCTTACCTGTATTGTATAGATTGTAAATTAATATTAATGGCCTATTCTTTTGGTAATTTCTTAATGCTTATATAATTCATGTATTACAAATGATTCTTTTGCTTTTGTATTTTTCATAAGGGAGTGGAATTCCAAAGGTTATAAACCTTGAACTCCACGGGGAACTGATAGAAGGAAGTATCATCCGAGGTAGTGCTAAGGTTGCATGGTGTGGTGGGACTCCAGGAAAGGGTGTTGCTAGGTGAGAGAGCATTCCTTATACTTGCAGTGTCGTTTTGTATTATGTTTATATGTCCAAGTCATATTCAACTAAAAATGGTGTAATGGAACAATGCCATTTGTTTTTGTATCCTTGCTTGCTTTAGTTGGCTGCGGAGAAAGTGGAACAGTAGTCCAGTGGTCATTGTTGGGGCAGAAGATGACGAGTATCAGCCCACCATTGATGACGTTGATTCAAGTTTAGTTTTCATGTACACACCAGTAACAGAAGAAGGTGCCAAAGGAGAACCTCAATATAAATATACAGATTTTGTAAGAGCTGGTAATGATTGAAATTTGTCCTTTTTTATATTCTTTAATTTTTCCTAGCTACAATTGAAATGCTTGATAATGCAGAATGCTAATCTAGATCCCCCCACAAGTTTAACACTGTTAGAAAATATGGTCAACAATAATTACGAAATTTTCTATGTTAGTGAGTTATTTGACTTTTAGTCTGTTGTGGATTTGTTTAATTAGCTCATTGGTTGATTTGATTCTAGTCATACCTGGATAGGAGAAGAATATGCAGCTTAGATACACCCTAGTTCTTCCAAATACTATCGGTTTCAACATGGTATCAGACTATCAGAGTTGTTTTATCCCTTATGATCCAATTCTTTCCCTATTTCTATATCTAAATTTCATAAGTCTGGAAATACTTTTGTATTCTGTTTCTTGAATGCTTATAGCTGAGGACATTGCTGAAGTTATAAGTTTCTAGATAAAGAAAGAGGTGAAGTAATAGACTTTCAGCTATGAATGTGGTTCAATACAAAAAGGCTAAAAGCTACCTCTTATTTATACTTATAGAGTTCTGTAATTCTGCGTGTCTAATACTTAGCGAAAATATTTTTTCCCATTCTTATTAGAGAATTCTGTAAATTCTGTGCGTCGAGCCTAACATTTGTTATTGCTTTTGTTTCCCCTTTTGGTTAAAACTGAACCAAACCGATTCTTTATAACCTATTCTTAATATAAAACCAGCTAATTAGGCGAGGACTATCTAAGGCTTCATAGTTTCCTTAGATAACTTAGGCTGATTGATTTTTTTCCAACATGATGGAACCATGTTTCTCTTTGTTTCCGGCACGTTGAAGTGAAATATTCAGATTCAAATGGTTTAATGGCTCATAATCATTATACTGACTTATTTGGAAGATTGATATTGTCACTAAGGAATTAGTTTATATTATATCATTGGCGGATAACTTTCCCTTTTTAAAACTCTCTTTATATAATCGTGATCATGTCTAATTTTCTATAATTTCCTTTTTTATTCATATGGCAGCTCCCCCTTCAGTCAGTAATGTTAGAATAGTTGGAGATGCTGTCGAAGGAATCACCATTAAAGGAGTAGGTGATTATTTTGGCGGACGGGAGGGACCTAGCAAGTTTGAGTGGCTACGAAAGAACAGGGATACTGGGTCAGTATTCTCTTTATCATGCCTTTCTGAAGGGCACAGAAGTATTACATTAAAAAATAAAGTCTCATATTCTTGTCTTTGGTTTGTGCTTCCACTAATTGGAAAGTGAAATGTTGCATTCATTTTGATGCTTTGGGGGGTAGTTAACACCTTATTTTTACCTAAAATTTCTCTCTCATATTGTTCCATTAACTTCCATCACTAATCTATGCAGAGATTTTCTGTTAGTGTCAGCTGGTACATCTGATTATACCTTGACCAAAGAAGATGTTGGCTGTTGTCTGACTTTTATATACATACCGATTAATTTTGAAGGTTTGGTATTTGGGCTCGACACAATCAATATATCCATTTTATTTAGTCGTCCTGTATTTCTATAATATCGTCACTGGTTTCTCTTTCAGGCCAGGAAGGAAAATCGTTGTCTGTGACGTCCTCTGTTGTAAAACAAGGTATCTTAAAGATTGCTAACAATGTCTCCTGTACTTGCGTACTTCTGTTATGCATCGTTTCCATTTTATTATGCTTTTGGGGAATGATTGTCTCTAGTCATGTAAATTTATATTTTGTGATTTACTTTTCCTTGGTATATAATGATGAGAGTCTTATTCCTGTGTATATTAAACAAAAAGAGTTTGGTTAACATTTATAGCATTTCGCTGTATCATTAGTATTATGAGAACCAGCTCTTAATTCACAAGACAAAAAATATTTACCGTGTTGCTTATTAATTAGGTGTGTGTATTTAGTTCTTTACCATTCTTCTGCGAACATGATGAAATGTTTGCCAGGGATTATTTTAAGAAATAAATTTCTGCTAATATATACTGAAAATTGACATGCTATAATGCTTGTCTCAATTTCAGCTCCACCAAAAGTAACAAATGTCAAAATAATTGGTGATCTACGAGAGAATGGAAAAGTCACTGCGACTGGTATTGTAACTGGAGGAACTGAAGGATCTAGCAGAGTTCAATGGTACAAAACATATTTGCCAACTTTGGATGAAAGCAATCTTGAAGCATTAAGTACTTCTAAAATTGCTAAAGTAAGTGCTTTGTTGTTTTGGCATTGGAATTCGGGTTGTTTTCCATTGAGTTGCACAATTTCCTCCTCTATGCACTACCTTCCAATTTATTGTTTTGTTTTGTTTTGACTTGGTCAGGCATTTCGGATTCCTCTTGGAGCTGTGGGCTGTTACATTGTTGCAAAATATACACCGATGACTCCTGATGGTGATTCTGGAGAACCAACATTTGTAATATCTGATAGAGCAGTTGAGAGTAGGTTTACTTGTCTCTTTGCACTCTCTTTTGTTCTTTTTCTGTCATATACTACCAAGCATAGAAAGTTATATTGTATTTGTGTGTTTGAGTTGGCGTTGGGAGAGAGGTCAAACAACTCTTTGAGTTCACAAAAACTCTTTGTTACATTGACATTGAATGTGCCTTGGAATGTGGGTCAATGCTAAACCAAACACACCATATATAAACTGATTCCTTTTATCAAAATAATTTATTCTTAAATTAAAAGTCTATCTGAAGTTTGAAATAAAAACTTTTTGCATCTCATTTGCAGCACTTCCCCCAAGCTTAAATTTCTTATCAATCATTGGAGATTACTGTGAGGATGGAATATTGACAGCTTCATATGGATATGTTGGAGGTCATGAAGGAAAAAGTATATACAATTGGTATTTTCATGAGGTATGCACTTGCATCAAAGTTCCACAAAATATGCTTATTTTTATTTTCTAAATGTGAGGAGAACCTAATCCCTACGACGTGTCATGTCGGTGTCCTATATTTTTTACATGAGCAATGTCGACATGTCATGTTAGGTGTCTCTGCTTCATAGCTATAACGTTGAGGAGAGTTTTTTGTCTTCTTCCCTACTTCATGTATTAGCAATGGCGACGTGTCATGTTAGGTGTCCCTGCGTCATAGCTAATAATGTTGAGGAGACTTTTTTGTCTTCGTTCCTACTTCATGTATTTTGGCATTTTTTTGATGTAGTTTCGGAAAACAAGAAAATGGATTGAGAAATTTATCAAATGGGCTGGAAAACAGTAGTACTTTGCGCTACTAGCAACAAATATGAAAAGCAGCATTCCAATCTATGAAAATTGTCCTTCAGATAGAGAACTTAATCTCTAAAATATCTTCTAAATTTCCAGGTTGAAGGTGATTTTGGTTCTCAGATACCGGGGGTTTCTGGACTTCTGCAGTATCGCATTACCAAAGAAGCTATTGGAAAATTCATCTCATTCCAATGTACTCCTGTTCGGGATGATGGGGTTGTGGGTGACAAAAGAATTTGCATGGGCCAGGAACGCATTCGCCCTGGTAATACATTTTATGAGGTCTATGTGGCAAAATTTGTTTCATTTCTTTATTGTTTTATACAAAAATGAAATTTACATGAATAACATGTAAGCTAGAAATTTCTGATGTGAGAAGTATTTATTCATATAAAAGTTAAAAAATGGAGAATCAAGAAGCTTCCATTAAAAAAAAAAACAGATACAAAAGAAAAAATGATTCAATAAAAATCAACTTTGAAGAGAAAAACACAGTCATTGAACAAGTCTGACATAAATTTTTTATTGCTCTGTACTTTAGATTTTTAATTATTAATTATGAAGGTCTCTATAATTTTGTGTATTTTCAATCTATGTTTATTTTGCAAACTGGTTTTTAATCTTTGCAATAGCAGCTATCCCGCTATCTGCTATACCAGTATAGCATTTTAGGGAGTTGGTGCTGTACGACGCTCTGAGATAAACAATATTGATGAAAATCTCTGAAAATTTGGAAAATAGGACTATCTAAGTAAACTACAGTATAAAAAATGTAGTGGGTAATATTAATCTAATTATGATTTTAATTAACATGATCTGAAGTCCTAGCACAAGGATACATGAGATTAGAAATGCAAGAGTGGCAAACTAAATTGAAAGCCTCATGATCTTTCAGATCTGATATAAATAGATTTCCATAAATTGGGTCCATCCAAAATAGTTAAAAATGAAATATTAGAGCACTGTGCATGATGTAGGAGGATTGTG
Organism: Vicia villosa; assembly: GCF_029867415.1. Taxonomy (NCBI): domain Eukaryota; kingdom Viridiplantae; phylum Streptophyta; class Magnoliopsida; order Fabales; family Fabaceae; genus Vicia; species Vicia villosa. The sequence continues at coordinate 36,465,399 of NC_081183.1, read as the reverse complement.
CGTATCAAAGAAGAAACCACACATCGGAAGGCGCCAAAAGGAATAACAAGGCGCCCAAAGGAATAACAAGCGCTAAACCTTGATGTCAATAATTCTTGGCTTGATACTTTTCTCATTATTATTTCTCGTATATATAGAGGTTACAGGGCTATATCGGTAATTACACTAAATAATTACATTTAAACTAATTCCTATTCACATCCCCCCTCAAATTGATGCTGCTTGTCAATGAGCATCAATTTGCTAACAAGAAACTGATGACGTGGACGCGGAACAGCCTTGGTAAGAATATCTGCAATCTGCAACTGAGTACTGACATGAGGAAGTGATATTATTCTGTCATCAGAAGCGTCACGGATTGAGTGACAATCAACTTCAATATGTTTGGTGCGTTCATGAAAAACAGGATTCGCAACAATTTGGATGACACTTGTATTGTCAGCATAAAGTGAAGTTGGCTCTATTTGAGGAAATCCAAGTTCAGCCAAAAGACCACGAAGCCAAATTATTTCAGAACAAGCAGCAGACATGGCACGATACTCAGATTCAGTAGAAGATTTAGAGACTCTCGCTTGTTTCTTACTTTTCCATGAGATCAATGAAGAGCCAAGAAACATGCACCAACCAGTGACATATCGTCGAGTATCAGGGCACCCTGCCCAATCGGCATCACTTTAAGCACTCAATTTAGGAGGAACTCCAGTAGGAAAGAATAAACCACGATGAGAGCTTCCCTTCAAGTAACGAATTATACGATGAACTGCTGCCAAGTGAAGGTGGCGAGGAGAGTGCATGAATTGACTTACTTGTTGAACAGCAAATGATATGTCAGGGCGAGTAATAGTCAGGTAATTAAGGCTACCCACGAGTTGACGATACAATAAGGGATCATGCAACAGATCACCATCATCACGATGATATTTAACATTAACCTCAAGAGGAGTATCCACTGGATTAGCCGATTGCAGACCAGCCATAGAAATTAAATCTGTGGCATACTTGTGTTGATGGAGGAATATGCCCTTGGATGTAGAATGAACCTCAAGACCAAGAAAATAATGCAAATTACAAAGATCTTTCATATGAAACGCTGCTTGTAACTGCTGTTTGAGGCTTTGAATGGAAGCATGATCAGAACCAATAATAATCATATCATCAACATACAGAAGAAGTAGGACAATTCCAGTAGATGTTCTATGAATAAATAGAGAAGAATCGTATTGACTCTGAGTAAAGGAAAACCCAAGTAGAGTGGAGCGAAATTTTTCATACCATGCTCTAGGCGCTTGTTTCAAACCATATAAGGAGCGTTTGAGCTTGCACACACCCTTAGATGACGGAAATAAACCTTGAGGAGGAGTCATATAAATATCTTCCGTCAGGTCACCATGAAGAAAAGCATTTTTCACATCTAATTGATGAAGAGCCCACCCGTTAGAAGCAGCTATAGAGAGTACCGTACGAACAGATGTCATTTTGGCAACCGGTGCAAATGTCTCATCATAATCAATTCCATATTCCTGCTTGTTTCCTAAGGCAACCAAGCGAGCCTTGAAACGGTTGAGGGACCCATCAGAATTCAATTTCACATAATACACCCATTTGCAGCCAATGGGTTTAACATCAGGAGGACAAGAGACAATATTCCATGTGAAATTCTCTTGAAGAGCTTGAAGTTCCTCATTCATTGCTTTTATCCAACGTACATCTTTAACAGCCTGTGAATAGCAAGTAGGAATAGATATGCTAGAGAGTGTGGCAGTTAGAGAAGTATGTGAGGAATCATACCTGTCTGGTGAATATCTATCTGGTGCTCGAGATATTCGACCAGAACGTCGTGGTTCAACCGTTACAGGAGCAGGTGGCAGTTCAGCATCGGGAAGGGGTGTGGGAACCTGCTGTTTGTGTTTTCTGACATATACATGACCTGGTTTATAGCGTTCTATAGATTGAGGCATAATAGAAAACTTAGGAAGAGTAACAATATCATTCATGACAGGAGAAACACATGGAAACATAAACTGATTATCAAAAAATGTCACATTCCTAGAAATGCGAAAACGATGGTTAGTGATATCATAACACACAAATCCCTTATGAGAGTGACTATACCCCATAAACGCACATTGAACAGACTGCGCTCCAAGCTTATGCCTTTCAAATGGAGGTAAGTGAACAAAACAAACACATCCAAAAGTATGTAAATCATTATAATTAGGCTGAATTTTAAAAAGACGAAAAAAAGGGGAATCGAGATCAATAACCGTAGAAGGAAGACGATTGATCAAGAAGACAGCTGTGGAAAGAGCCTCCACCCAAAATCGGGGTGGTACAGAAGCTTGAAGAAGTAAAGTGCGGGTCACATCAAGCAAATGACGATTCTTGCGTTCTGCCATCCCATTTTGTTGGGGGGTATTGAGACAAGATCGTTGGGACAAAATGCCTTTTTGTTGAAGAAATTCTTGAAACTCACGAGACATGTACTCACCACCAGAATCAGAGCGAAAAATTTTAACATTTTCATGAAATTGAGTTTCAACATATGTCAGAAATTTCTTAAACATAGAAAACACTTCAGATTTAGACCGAAGAAAATATATCCAAGTTAAACGACTATAATCATCAATAAATGTGACAAAATATTTATAGCGAGCATGAGAAACTACAGGAGACATACCCCATACATCACTATGAATCATTTCAAAACAAGAGGAAGCCCGAGAAGCACCAGACGGAAAAGGAAGTGTTTTACTTTTAGCTAATTTGCAAACAGAACATGAAAGAGAGGCATTAGAAACAACATTTTTATTTCCCAATAAACCAGTTCTAAATAAATGAGATAAAACAGCAGAGTTAGGATGACCCAATTTTCTATGCCAATCCTCATAAGAATTCAAGACATTATTACAAACAAGAGATAAATGACTAGAAATAAACTGAAGTGGAAACAGTCTTCCCACTTTAGGCCCCTTCGCAACCACCTTCCCCGACACCTGTTCCTGCACAAGGCAACCATCACGAGAAAAATTTATATTACAATTATTATCAACCAATTGACCAACAGATAATAAATTGGAAGCAAGTCCAGGTGCTACAAACACATCTCGAAAATCAGAGTTGAGGTCACCAACATTCGTGATAGAGAGAGCATTACCATCCGCAATTTGAATTTTCTGATTACCATGGTAAGAATGTAAATTGTGCAAGTATTCAGAAGAGGCTGTCATGTGATTGGATGCACCAGAATCAAGAAATCACGGGCAGGAAACATTCGAAGACTTACCCTGAATTCCCAAGGTTGAAAGAGCGGAAAGTACCATCTGTTGGATTATTTCAGGTTGGAGAGCACCACCATTAGATGGATTGGTGATGGAAGGACCAACTGGAGAGCTTGTACTAGCAGGAAATGCTTGCACCGAGCGTTGTGCTGATCGTGGAGGACGGGTGGGACAATCAGAGATAATATGGCCCCGCTGCTTGCAATAATTACAAAACTTCTTACTGCAACTCTGAGCAAAATGTCCAAATTGTTTGCAAGAGAAACATTGGACATGTCGAATATCACGACCTTTACCTCTACTCTGAGGAGCATATGCAAACATAGCAGACTCATAAATGACAACATCGTGAGACATGGATCCTTGAGTAGCAAGACGTTGTTCCTCTCTGAGAAGTTCACCAACACATGTATCTAAAGAAGGAACAAGATTCCTATTCAGCAAAGCACCTCTGACAACCTCAAATTCTGCACGAAGCTTCATGAGAAATTGATCTCGCCTACTAGTATTGTAGACCTCTTGGGCATCCGCGAGAGAACTCTTGGGAACATCAACATGTAAAATCGCAGAGTGTTCTGTCCACAAATTCAAAAAACCAGAATAATATTCTTGAACAGACAGATTGCCTTGTTTGTAATTGGCAATGTCTAGCTCCAACTGAAAACGTTAGGCCGCGTTGTCTAGGTTATAGATACGCTTCAAGTAGTTCCACATTTCTTGGGCAGTGAAAAAAGATCGCAAATTATTAATCATGTGAGGATCAATAGTACCGAGAATCCAAGTGATAATCTGAGCATCTTCTATTTCCCATGCATCTAAGTCAGTTGTCTCTAACGGTGCCAAAGAGACATCGTCCAAGTGACTCCATAATCCTTTCCCTTTGACATACATCCGAAACTGAAATTCCCAAACAAGATAATTCTTTCCGGTAAAACGAACACAAATATGATCTATCTCTTCTTCGGAAGCCATAATATCAGAGATGACTTAAGAACAATTTTGTTAACGTAACAATTTTGTTAACGTGAAACAAGAAACACCAACGGAACACTGAAGAAAATACTTGTCGACACCAAATCAACACCCCAATTCAGGATACTCGCCGACACCAAGTCAAAACCCTAATTCAGAATACTTGCCGACACCGAGTCAAAACCCTAATTCAGAATACTTGCCGACACCGATACGATAACACGATCAAAGCAAACACGATTTGTAAGCACCCGAGATTAGAATCGCAATCTTGGAAGAGATTACCGAGAACCGAGATGATTTCAATTACCGAGAAACGAGATCTACCAAGACGATTTCAAGAGCGACCCAGTGGGGTGACGCTGAATAAAGCCAAGATTAACCTAAAACTCACAGGTTTGATCGAAAACCTACTGATACCATGTCAATAATTCTTGGCTTGATACTTTTCTCATTATTATTTCTCGTATATATAAAGGTTACAGGGCTATATCGGTAATTACACTAAATAATTACATTTAAACTAATTCCTATTCACACTTGAATGAAAACAGGATTGCAAGCACAAACCTTATAGATAAGCTCTGGAGTCCACCAGGAATAAAGAAAACTTTGGATTCTATTATAATAAAAGAGATAATGGTTATGGCCATGCCAAAGGTCTTTAAATACAGAAAACAAATAAACTCTATTGGGCCTTATGGGCCTTTAATCCAAAACAAAATTAAATAAAACAAATAAAATAGAAATTGCTTAAATATTAAAACTAAAATTACTTAAATATTAAAATGCTTTCCGATGTGTGCTTTCTTCTTTGATACGCACAATCCTCCTACATCAGTGCAAGTTAGCAATGCCATACAAAGTTGTACATAAATCCAAATGGTAAATTTTGCAAATTTCTCTTCCCTCCCAGACTGGAAATTAGAATCATTTCCTACTTGAGGTGAAACCAAAGCAATACATTTACAGTTATTAGTTTTAATCTTATCTATAGTGAGCACTATTAGGTGTTATGGATTCCGGTGAGAAGTTTGATCAACTGCAGTATAGTAGATGATTGCTTTGTAAGTAATACTTTACATGATATAAATACATACCTGTGTTGACTGATTAAATCATAGTTTTCTCTCATACCTTCAAATTGTAAATAAGACACCAATATTTATACAAGCCCACCAAAAGGTCTCGTCTACATTAAATTACCAAAAATAAACATGCATCACCTATTTTTTCAATCATGCAATTTATTCCTTTTGCTTTATTTAAGATCATCCCGGATTTTTATATTGTGTTTCTTATGGTGGATTTGTTTCATGGTGATCAGGAAGCCCAAGATTGCTTTCTTTGCGCACAGTTGGGAATGCAGTTGAAGGAACAACACTAAGAATTGAAAAAACGTATTGGGGCGGTGAAGAGGGAGATTCAGTTTACCGCTGGCTTAGGGTACCTTTTCTTTTAACCTTTTGCGCGGTGAAAGTCTTTGTTTGGAACTCCAATTTTGATTTAAATTGACATTAGCCTATTTAGTTTGACAAAACATTTTGTTTTCATTTTGTTTTGAAATTTAATTACAAAACAAAACACCACTTTTTATCTTTAATTTGTTCTTGTTTTCAAATATTTGTTAGGAAAAAATTGAAAGATGTTTTTTGGTTGTTTCCTATACAAATGCTAAACATTTGGGTGGGTTGAGCTTAACTTGATCCCACATTCGCCGATACGGAAAGGGTTGGCCCCACTTATAACCATTATTCATGCCATACCACTATCTGATGGTTGACTCTCAACATCCCCTCTTCTCCGAGACTGAACATTTAGAGTGTGATTCAAGTTGTCTAAAATCAAGATAAGAATTGGCCTAGCGGATCTACTATAGAACGAAAAGCGAGATGAACGTGCTATTTAAAAATCGATTGATAGATAGCCTGATCCGTTCTGAACTTGACTTGTCTCCGATTGCCATGATATTGTAAATATGTTATTTTACAATAGAATCATGTATATAATTATTAGGAGAGTAACATATGTAATTATGTTTTTTTTTTTTTTGGTATTTCCTTTTGTCTTGATTAGCATTTGTTCAAACTAGTCTATATATTTAAAATAAAGCTTGTACAAGGTGATCCAAGTGTATCTCAAAAAATCATTTATGAAATACCTGTATTCTAAATTCTAAAATTGAGGACTAGAAGGATCCCAAATGTTAGAATAGACAATATCAAAGAAAGACATTGATCTTTTATTGACACTACTAGGAAAAAACACCATAACATATTTGCCAAGCAAACGAGATTACAATCCTAGGAATTCAAATGGGAAAGATGAGAAATCAACACCTTTAACTTATTCAAACTTGGATGACCCAACAAAAATTAGTGACATCTAGAGATACAAAATCAATGGGTACACTGGATGAAAGAAATAGAGACCCCATGATTCAGATCTTGTTCTAACCATCTGTCCTATACTGTAGTCCTGTATAAATAAAACGTCAGAAATAAATGCTGTAGAACAGCTGAGAGAACGTGCAATTTGATTAATTGAGATCAAATTAAAGGGGGCAACCAGAAGTCCAGAACAAATAAGATATCATTTTGAGACAAGGATGGAAGAAGTGTAGCTTGACCAATACCAGTAGTCTATGCCTCAGAATAATTTGAAAGCATAATGCAGTGAGGTGTTTTAGGAGGTTTTAGATTATGAAATAAAAGAGGAATTACCAACTATATGGTCATAAGCACCATAATTTGAAATTCAGGATCCCACGATGAGATAGACAAACAGACTAACAACCAAAACGAACTAGTGTAGATGAAGAGGAAGCCTAATGCACTGCCATGAAAGCTATTTTGTGGTTTTAGATTATGAAATAAAAGAGGAATTACCAACTATATGGTCATAAGCACCATAATTTGAAATTCAGGATCCCACGGTGAGATAGACAAACAGACTAACAACCAAAACGAACTAGTGTAGATGAAGAGGAAGCCTAATGCACTGCCATGAAAGCTATTTTGTGGTATTCAGTTCAACGGTAAGCTAAGTTTACAAAATATTCCATGATGATTTCTGATTCATTGTCGAATACACTATAGCTTCATAGGATTTAGCCACTTTACTAACTTTGATGTATGGTTTGTACATAACTGAAGGATTAGGAGGAGTGGGTAACCAAGGAAGGTGGAAACACTTGTATTCTTTCAAAGTAGAAGCAAACCTGTTAGAAACGTATCTTAAGAGCTCTTAGTTAGAGTTTCCCCATCCTAACTATGAACATGAGCAAAAAACACAACCAAATTGGTGGTCCTACTTTTTGTGGTGTATTTTGACACAGGCTCGTGAGTTATGGACTCCTTTTCACAAATTGGTGCAAGAACATGATTAAAATAAATATCAGCTTGTCAAATTCAAATCTTTCAGTATTCTCATCAAGTTGGTATTCTTTCAATTCCGTTTTATATGTAGTGTTTGTATTAGAATTTTGTTTCTATTTTGTTTTTGTTTTCAAAGTTCAATGAAATATTAATTATTGGTTTGTCAATAATATCCTTGATTATTTATGAGATAATGGTGAAATGAGATGATAAATTGCCAAGGTATTATAAGCAAAAGACATTATTTCATCTAAAGTAACAGATTATTGGTACGAACCTAAAATAATGCTAACTGACATTCCTAAACTATTGTATGAAAGGTGAATTAGGCATATCTGAACTCTTTTGATAATAAAGCAGGGATGGAAACAGACTTCCCTTTGTGATTACCATAAGCACTGAATAATGGCATCAATAGCGCAGTCAGTCTCACTTTGTTTTGTTATTCTCTGTTAAATATTTGGTGAACTAACTTATTATCTATGGCTTTATATAGACCAATTCTGAGGGTGTCCAAAGTGAAATTATGGGCGCCACCACAGCATCATATATGCTCTCCATTGATGATATTGGTTTCTTTATTTCTGTTTCTTGTGAGCCTGTCCGAAGTGATTGGGCCCGCGGACCCATTGTTCTCTCAGAACAAATTGGACCTATAATACCTGGTATTGATCTGTTCTTGTTTTCTTAATATCCTCTGTCAGCTTAAAAATGTTCATGTAGAATGGAGATTTTTTAAAACAATTTTATTTTTGTTGTACTTGCAATGCAAATTAGGTCCACCAACATGTCATACTTTGGAAATTCTTGGATCAATGATGGAAGGGCAGCGATTGAATTTCAATGCTGTGTATAGTGGAGGGTCAGGCTTCTACATCCAATGTTTATAAATTCATGTCTCTACTTTTGATTTTATCAATGTTTTCTTCCCCTCACATGGAATCTGTTGGTCACCTTTCAGGGAGAGGGGGGAATGCACCCACCAATGGTTTAGGGTAAAAGACAATGATCTACGAGAGAAAATAACTACTCAAGGTGAGTTTCGTGTAGTTGTGTTCTCCGAGAATTGTGGAGATTATTATTTATGACCCAAGTGTAGTTTTCACAACAATAGATGACCAAGTGTAGTATTCATCTAATCTTTTGATAAATAATTGTACAAAGGCACTAAATATTTTTAAAAAATGTAAATTTAGCGTATACCTGTGTATGGCACGGGTCACTGCACTTGTTATGGAAAACATAAATACTTGATATTTGTGATTAGCAGATTTTTTGGATTTGACTCTTGATGATGTTGGTGCCTGCATTGAGCTTGTCTTCACACCTGTGTGCAAAGATGGAACTAAAGGCAATCCAAAGAATGTGGTATCTGATATGATTTCTCCTGGTAAGATTGTTTTGTGCACGAAATTGGAAAAACAATGTGAACTTTATGTAACATGGCCCTAATTTTGTAGCTGGAGTGCATGATACAATCAGTGATATCTGTTCTGACAATTACTTTAACCAAGTATATTAATATATTTTAACTACATAAAAATTAATTGTTATTAATTCAATAGGGTAAATCTTTGACAAAATAATATCTTCACTACTTAATCAGTAATTAATAGAAGAGTTACTGAATTTGAATATCATTGTACTTCTAAAAGAGTACTAAGTACACTGATGACTCTTGCAGTATACAGAAATGTTTGAAAGTTCTGAATGACTGTCATCTGTGCCTATATATCATGGTTAATGGATTTTTTTTTTTTAGTTTCTTTTTGCCGCGTGTGTGTATGTTTGTATTGCATGTATCAATTCTATAATATTCTGCAATGGATATATACATCTCTTATGTAATTAATTTGTTCTTTTGTCTTCTGAGCTCAGCGGATCCTAAGGGAATAGAGCTCACAATTCCTGACTGTAGCGAAGACAGGCAGGTTACCCCATTTAGGATATATTTTGGTGGACATGAAGGAGTTGGAGAATATATTTGGTACAGAACAAAGATTAAGCTTGAAGGATCTGCACTACTAAATATATCTAATGCTTCTGACATTGAGATATGCGGGACAGAGCTGTAAGTGCCAACATATTGTATTGTAGTAATTGTTATACGAAAAATTATATATCTACATGAAATTGAAGATTATTTTCCTTGTCATGTCAGAACGTATAAACCAACTCTGGAAGATGTTGGATCTTTTTTGGCCTTGCATTGGGTGCCAACTCGTGTGGATAGCACTTGTGGAGAGCCTTTGGTGGCAATTTGCAATACCCCAGTTTCCCCTGGTATAATTGTAGCTCTTAGCTTGCGGCTCTTTATTAATTATCTCTGATGCTTTTAATGTGGGTTCATTGTAATTACATCAGATGTAGAGTGTGATATTTAGTACTTTTAGTTGTCTTACTCCTATATTAATTTGCAGCACCTCCAGTAGTTGCTAATGTACACGTGAAAGAGTTATCTTTGGGAATTTACTCTGGTGAAGGTGAATATTTTGGTGGATATGAAGGAGAAAGCCTTTTTAGCTGGTATAGAAAAGATAACGAGGGGACTGTTGAGCTGATTAATGGAGCAAGCTCTAGAACCTACGAAGTTACTGATTCAGATTACACTTTTCGTTTGGTGTTTGGGTAATGTTTCTAGATTACTCTTTTGCTTTTCATGTTTTACCATGAAGAATATGAATGATATGGCATGATAGACATAACTACTTGGTAAAACTCAGATTCAGAATGTGGAAGAAGAGAGATTTTTTTAATGCTATTTCTCCCCCACTTTAGATTTGAAGATCTATTTAGCGAATTGGGTTTGGAAGGAATTGATTTTGAATGTGTCAAATTTTTAGATTATATATTTTTTGTTTAAATCAAAGTTTGGACAGTCCTCACTTTAGAAGACGGTTTTGTAGGGTTGAGTTAGGCCTATAATATAAGATGGTATTAGAGACTATTTTGGTCCCTTATTGGGTCAAGATTTCTATTATTCCACCAACATTTGTTGACATTCTAGATATCCAATTAAGAGGTGTATTCTTTTCTTGTTCTTCACTTATTCCATCTGTATTAGTCCACACTTGAAGTGTTTAGCCCTAAGTGTAAAGGTGTATGTTTAAAGTTTTACGTTAATTAGAGATATGGTCTAGGTAGTAATTATAAGTCTTAGGAAGTCCTAAACTTACTATCTGATTTGTGGGGTTGAGTTATGCTTGGAACCCAATTTCTACTATGTGCTAATTTTTTTTCTTCCTTTCAGATATACTCCAGTTCGTTCAGATTCGGTTGTGGGCGAACTCAAGTTATCTGATCCAACTGACATTGTTTTCCCAGGTAACCATTATGCAAATATGTAGTTTTCTAAGTTGATTTTTTTTAATGGTAAAACACTTTTAATCTTCAAAATTTTAAGTTGTTCTTGATAAGTAATTGGGGTTCTTGCATTGTCCTGTAGAGCTTCCATATACAGAGATGCTTGCTCTGACCGGAAAGGCAGTTGAAGGTGACTTACTTACAGCTGTTGAAGTGATTCCAAATAGTGAGATGCAGCAACATGTCTGGAGCAAGTACAAGAAAGATATAAGATACCAATGGTATGGTCTTATACTTTACATTGATGCAGGATTACAATATTTCTCATTAAACAATTTACTTTTTAATTTATTCCCTCGTGTCAAATACAGTAATAGCTGGTAGTCACTCTTACTAGCTGTATAATTACCATTTTCATTTGAGTTCACTAACCTAGGTTGAAGTCTGCAAATTTATCTTTATATCAGGTAATAATAAATTTGTTATACTATGTAAGATAAATAATAAAAGGGAGAAAATTATTTCCTAGAAAACTAAGATTCCGACACAACTTGGATTTATTTATTTATTTATTTAAGAACTATAATTCACCTAGAAACATTTGTTTCGCAAAAAATTCATCCGAGGGGTATTGATTATCAATAAATAAAGATCATGCACCAGTAACCTGCCAAGGTGGCTTTCAGACGTGATTCAATAAAAAATGTACCAAATACTAATATATTGAAAGGAGCAGTTGTGAGCTCAGATGAAAATGATAATTATGCAGATAGCAGTTACAATTACATTTGTGATGATACTTTTTCCATGTGGTTCAATATTTCTTTCAACTAACAATTATATTTGTGGTGGTATTTATATCTATATTATGATGAGAACAACAGTTGCAAACTTGCGATGATTTTAATCAAAATCCGTTATTTGTTTAACATGAATATTATTGCAGGTTTTGTTCATCAGAAGTGGGCGACAGTTTTTCATATGAGCCATTACCCAATAAAAGCTCTTGCTCGTATAGGGTGCGGTTTGAGGATATTGGCCGTTGTTTGAAATGTGAATGTGTTGTAACTGATGTGTTTGGACGGTCGGGTGAGGTGGTATACAATGAGACAAGTCCTGTATTGCCAGGTAATTGCCTCGAGTGCATAAGCTTTCTTGCGTTGCCATTATACCCTTTTTGCACATTGTACCCTAAAAGGAAGTACTTTATAGGCAGTCAAGTTGCACATTTAAGGAAGTGTCTCGCTTTTCTCAGAGAAATGACAGTGAATTTACCATTTGAAATATGTAATTGAATTGACTCTTCTATCTAGCAAAATTGGAGTTCTTGTGCTATCTAATGCAAAAGTAGTATTTTAACACTATGACCATTTATTTTATGATTGATTCTCCCTTGCATTTTCGTCATGATTTATGCTTTGCTATAAGTATTATTTGTGCATTCTCAGGGATTCCTAGGATACACAAGCTTGAGATTGAGGGAAGGGGATTCCATACCAATCTCTATGCTGTTCGTGGCATTTATAGTGGTGGGAAGGAAGGCAAAAGCAGAGTCCAATGGCTTAGATCAATGGTTGGAAGTCCCGATCTGATCTCTATACCAGGTATGCTAAATCCTATAGAGCATTAAAAAGAGTTGGTATTTCCATTTTAAGCTGTAGAGAAGTACTGTGATTGAATTTCAATACATAAACCAGATGAACTAAGTTGCATTTTATTTTCCTTTGAAGAGCAAAGGATACGATGTATATCTATGTTAATCAAACTATTTTTATTGAACTTCAGGAGAAACAGGCAGAATGTATGAAGCAAACGTTGATGATGTCGGTTATAGGTTGGTGGCCATCTACACTCCTGTCAGAGAGGATGGAGTAGAGGGCCAATCAGTTTCTGTATCCACAGATCCAATTGCAGTTGGTAAGTTGAAAGTTTTTATCTAAATGGTATCATGATTTGATGGATTAGTAAAGTGTCTTTTGACAGTATATAGTACACTACGGTGAGTTGCCAAACATTTGTTGGTTGCTAATTTTTATATTTGATTACAAATTCATTAATATAACACTATTAATTTATCTTTTTGTGGTTGACAAGATTCACTAATAGTTTGGAATTCTTTTAAGCTAAAGTGTTTGTAAAACAGGCTCTAAAACAATGGAATTCCTATATTAATCATTATTGTGAAGCCGTTACATGCCATTTTTGTTTAAAATGAAAGAAGTTTTCATCTTAATATAGTAGGATTTATATCTGACTTCTAATTCCATGCAGAGCCTGATGTTCTTAAAGAAGTGAAGCAGAACCTTGATTTGGGATCAGTGAAATTTGAGGTAGGTTATATCTTTTCGACCTAAGTGTGGCCATGCCCTAGTTCTGCTGGTGTTATCGTATTGGTCTGAACGAAACATTTAAATTTAATAGTTCACAAGAGAAAATGTCATGTTCGTAAAACCAAATTGTCTAAGTAACTGAATGCTAAACTCTACTTCTGTGGCAGGTATTGTGTGACAAAGACCAAACCTCGAAAAAGGTATTTTTAATAATAGTCTTTTGATGTTTTCATTTGAATTGGAAAAAAGACTTCCTATTTTTGACCTAATAATTTCTATTTCAGATTTCATCAGTGGGCACATATGAAAGACGTGTTCTTGAGGTAAACAGGAAAAGGGTGAAGGTGGTAAAGCCTGCCACCAAGACTTCTTTTCCAACAACAGAAATCCGTGGTAGTTACGCCCCTCCCTTTCATGTAAGTTTGGGTGACATGTGAAACACATTTTCCTTCATCAGCTATGTAATGTCATTGCTAGATTATTGTTTGCTTTTTAGTTTCCCTGTGTTGATTTTTGAATGTATCAGGTGGAGCTTTTCAGGAACGATCAACACCGTCTAAAAATTGTAGTGGACAGTGAGAATGAAGCTGACTTGATGGTGCAGTCCCGGCACATTCGAGATGTTATTGTTCTCGTGATTAGAGGACTTGCTCAACGATTCAACAGCACTTCCCTCAATTCTCTTCTCAAGATAGAGACATGATTCTTTGTAAGTTATTGAAGCATTGTATAGTCGGTCTATTTGATTTCGAAACCAAGTTTCTGAAACCAGTTATCTCAAGGTTTGCTTGTCATGTTTTGAAATGAGGTTTGCTTGTCCTGAGTGCAAAGTATTGTTTTGAGAGAACAGTTTTTGATGATTGAAGATGTGCTTAACATGAGATCATTATAATTTACGAGTTTCACATTAAGAACTGCATGCATATTTGGCCATTTAAGAATGGTATACAATCGAGACACGAGTAGGATTTGTTCGTAACTATGAACATTTACCTAATCTAATTCATACACTAAAATAATAATTTCAAAAGTAACTACCAAATATAGATTAAGATTACCACTTTTATATACAAAGTTACTCTTAATAATGCAATTCTTTTCCAAATTCAAAGGTTAAAATTTATATTGTGAAAATTTAAACTAAATCAAGCAATTAAAATTAAAATGAAAATTGGATTAAGATCCGAGCTATGCACAGATGTTAATTAGTTTTTGTTTTTACAGTTTTAATTGTCTTAATGTTTTTTAAATATAGTTAATATATTTATATTATTATAATTTATTGTGAATTTTTTATGATAAATACAGTCAATATGAATTTTTTGAACAACATTATGAAATAATCACATAAAAAGAAAAACGTATCTTGTTAAGTCGAGAGTGATTGATAAGATTTAGTTTTACAAATTTAAATAACTATAAAAAAATATTTTTTATGGTTTTTTTTTTTCTTCTTAAAAATAGCTGTAATGATAGTAAGATAAGGCGTGATTCTTATTTAATATAATATATAGATTTATTTTTTAGGATTTAATGGAAATGCACCGACAGTGTAAAGCAGTTTTACATTGACAGTGAAATTTAAACCGTTAAATTTTATAAAAAAATTCGAATTTTTCTTTAAATTAAATATAGAGTGAATACCCATTTTAGTCCCTAACAAATATTACAGAAGTCAAATTAGTCCTTTACAATAAAATAGACCCAATTTAATCCCTTATAAAATTTAACTGGATCATATAAGTCCTTCTGTTAATATTTTTTTTAAACTGATTTTTTTCTAGTTTTAAACCGTGACTGCCACGTTAGATTTTATTTATTTTTCATTTTTTAAATACTAAATTGATTTTTATTTTTAAACTCATTTTTAAACAATTATAAATTAATAATATAAAAAAGCCAAAATTGTTTCTTATAAGGAGTTGAACGCAGACTCATGTGGTTAATCTTAAACAATTCTAAATTTAAAATAAAAAATACAAAATTTGTATCAATATGGTCTCAAACCTAAGTCTATTCAGATTAAATGACAGTCAATTTAATAAAATAGAAATTGATTTGTCTATTTGTAAATGATAGTCACTTTACTAACAATAGAAATTAATTTGTCTAGTTGCTATTGATAGTCATTTTACTAACCGTAGAAATTGATTTGTCTAGTTGTAATTGATAATCACTTTATTAACAATAGAAATTGATTTATCTAGTTGTAAATGATAATCACTTTACTAACAATAGAAATTGATCTGTCTTTTTGTAAATAATAGTCACTTTATTAACAATAGAAATTAATTTTTCTAGTTGTAAATGATAGTCACTTTATTAACGATAAAAATTGATTTATCTAGTTGTAAAGTGAAAATCATTTAACTTGAAGGGACTTGAATTTGAGACCTCAGGTAAAAATTTATGTATAGAATTTGTTAATATTAGAAGAAATCATGGAAATTACTTGTTTAAAAATTACTTTTTAAGAAATCATTTTGGCTTTTTTGATATTATTCATTGATAACTGTTTAAAAATGAAATTAAAAATAAAAAATAATTTATTATTTAAAAAATTAAAAATTAAAAAAATCTAACATGTCAATTCAGCCACCGTTTAAAAGTATGAAAAAAACTGACTTAGAAGTACGAAAAAACCGATTTGAGAAAAATATTAGCAGAAGGACTAATATGATCCGGTTAAATTTTGTAAGGGATTAAGTTGGGTCAATTTTTTTGTGAGGGACTAATTTGACTCGTGTAATATTTGTCAAGGATCAAAATGGGTTTTCACTCTTAAATATAAAATATTTATTTTTAAGGGTTGTGATGCACTGATCGTGTTTTTTACACTGACAGTGCACTACCTTTAAGCTTTATTTTTTATATTTATATCTATTTTAAATATTTATTTTAAATTATTTTTATATGTATTATGTGATGCACAATATTTTAGTTAATTTTTGAAATTGTTAAAATATAACTTAAAATTTTATTATACATAATAAAAAATTGTAGTATTATATGAATTTTTTAATGATGTGTGAATAGTTGATATATAAATCAGTATATAATTATTTTAGTTTTACAATTTTAAATATTTTAGTTTTATAATTTCAAATTTAAAATTGTTGAAAGTCCCTACCCATATTCCACTCATAACTACCATGATTATTCTAACAGAATGATATTCATACACTCCAGTTTACAACCACACCGTATTTTTATACGGTTTGTTTGTTTTTATTTATATTTAATAATCACTCTTCACTTTTTCCAATACAAAAGCACTCATGCATTGCTGTATTTGACATGGTGTAACTACATAGTGTAAGAATAGAGTGTAAGAATAGCAACACTCTTATTCTAATTATTTTCAAAGTCATGTAATTTTGGCTTCAACAATTGAAGCAGTTTGATATAAATCAATAGATCACAAATCTATTGGGTTAAATAGTTTATTCATCTAAGTTTCACATTGAGTAGTTGAAAGAAAATAGAATTTGAGTAATAATATAAATAGAGATAGTTAGTTTGAGTTTTACACACAATAACAATTTTTTTTGGTGTATTGAGAATTTGGGAAATTGTGTTTCTATAGGAGAGTGTAAAATAGTTTGTTTAGAGAATTTTCTATTTTTCATTCAAAAATAGATTGATGAGAGGGTTTGTAATTTTTTCTTTCAAAAATTGCAGTTCAGAGATGATATGCAATTTTTCGTTCAAGCAGTTGAGAGAGAGTTTGTAATTTTTTCTTTCAAAAGTCGCAATCGAGAGAGGATTTGCAATTTTTCCTTCAAAAGTTGCAATTAGAAGTTGAATTATAATATTGAGTTTTAATTTTGCTTTTTTTTCCTTCTTTTATGGGTATGCTTTTGCAAGCGTGAATTTTTTATTTTTTCTGTGAAAGTACCTACCCATATCTCATTCATAACTACCATGATTCCAATATTTTCAAAGTCGTGCAATTTTGGCTTCAACAATTAAAGTAGTCGTTGATATCAATCAGTAGATCACAAACCTTCTTACAGGTACACAACATGCATTTAATTTTGTGTTGTTACTAATGTATATCTTCTATTTATATTCAGTAGTGATTTTTTTTATAGTTTTTTTTTTTATATTAAGGAGGGCCAAAGGCCCAAAAAGAACAACTACAAGGGAACACTCCTAGGACTAGAAACAAGCCTTCTATCCTTCTCCAAGTCAAGCATCAACCAAGCAGGAGGATTTCTATAGAAAATGGTATCACCTTTCAACTTCTTGCCCTCTAAAGCAAGCAAATTAGCACAACTTTTAGCCTCTCGATAAACATGTTGAATTTCCACATCTTCAAATTGAGAGAACATATTGATTATATTAGACACTAAGCTCCCCACAAGCATATTTTTGTTCTTATTCTTCACCTTAATGCAATCAACAGCTCTGCAAGAATCGGATTCCATCTCCACTTTCAAGAAGCCAAGTTCAAAAACCAATTTAATACCAATATAAACACTCCATAATTCAGCCATTAGTGGACCGCAAGAACCAATGCAATTGGAAAAACCTCATATCCAAGCGCCGTGACTATCTCTGATAATGCTACCACATCCTAATAAGCCATTATTATCATGAGCACCATCAATGTTCAGCTTCACAAACGCATTCTTAGGAGTACACCAATGGACGAGCTTAACATCTTGGGTTCTCTCCATTATCTTGCCGCTTAAAACCATAACCTTCTTGTATTGAAGCACCTTATCTGCAATCACTTCTGCAGCAAAAGCTGGCCGCTTGAAAGTACGATTGTGAACCTCCTTGTTCCTCCACTTCCAAAATGTATGACAAGCAATTGCCCAGGTATTGCCCCAATCATTACTACCATGCAACTCACTGAGAATATTTAGCTTTATCCATTCGTGCCAACCTGCAAGGAAAAAATTAGACCTGAGAGTATTAGGAACTATACAGTCCCAAGCACCTTTCACTACACTGCAGTCTCTTATTACATGCAGAGAGGTATCGTGGGCCGCTCCACATAAGGAACAACCATCCAGACCAAAACCTAACATGTTGATGCGATTATTCGTAAGCAAGCGATCATGCTGAAGAATTCAAATAAAAGTTCTGACTCTCTCAGGAGCATTAAGATTCCAAATTCTATTCCAAACCTTAGTATCATCATTGTCACCACTTTGTACCAGTACCAGGTACTTGTACATACGATTAATCGAGAAATTTCCTTCTTCGTCTGTGGTGAACACTAACTTGTCACAACCATAATCATCCAAGGGAGGTGCAATGGCTGCAATCTTAAGCTATAAATCAGTTGGAATCCAGTTGAGGAGGTTCCAATTCCATCCACCCTTGTCATCGACCAAATCAGCAGCTTTCAGATTAATGATATCTTCAGGGATATGGAGATTTAAATTTGCTAACCGCGAGCCTCTATCAATCCAGCTATGCGTCCACGGATTGATGTCCAAACCATTGCCAATTCTCCAAACACTCAAATCAGCCAGCCCTATCGACGATCTAGCTATGTCTTTCCACAAGCAAGAGTCAAAATTCTTAGCTTATAGGCTACTACTGTTATGCACCACATTATATTTTTTGTGCATAATTGACACCACAAGTCGTCATCACCATTCAAAATCTTGCACCCGAGTTTCATTATACAAGCAGTATTCATAATGTTGAGATTTCTCAAACCAAGACCTCCATCACACTTTGCTCTTGTAACATTATCCCAACTCACCGCATGAAATTTCCTACTCGAATATGAGTCACCCCAAATAAAACTTCGTTGAATTTTCTGAAATTCTTGAATGCAAGCTTTCGGGATAAGATTAGTCATCATAGGATAAGTAGGTATAACTTTAATGAAACTTTTGGCTAATGTCACTCGACCAGCAAACGAGAGATTGCAAGCTTTCCAACCTGATAGTTTGTTAGCCACCTGATCTACAACATATTGGAAGTCATGTTTCCTATTAGCTTTCCCTTTGAGAGGAATACCTAGATACTTGCCAAAGCTTTGAGTTTCTCTAAATCTAGATATATGAATAAGATGACTCCTGGTGCGACGAGGAACATTATCACTGAAAAGAATACTCGATTTCTCAGTGCTAATTTCCTGTCCCGAAATTAAGTAGAAGGACTCAAGAATATCCTTAACACATTTCAACTTAGCTTCATTTGCTTCCCCAAAGATCAGCAAATCTTCAGCAAACATCAGATGCGAGATGAGAACTCCATTCCTACCAATTTGAAACAGTTTCCATTACTTCTCGAGAATCGCATGCTCTATCAAATGAGAAAGCTTATCCATACAAAGAACAAAAAGATAAGGGTAAATTGGATCACCCTGTCGAATTCCTCGTTGCGATCTGAAAAACTCGTTCTTATTGCCATTCCAATTAATATTAGTCTCTACACTAGTCACACCATGCATAATGACAATCACGATATTCCTATGAAGTTCTATCTCTTCCAATATCCTTCAAATAAATTCCCAATTTAACTTGTCATAAGCTTTTAACAAATCAATTTTAATAGCAAAGTAGCCTTTCTTTTCTTTTTTCTTTTGCATGGAATGCATGATTTCTTTGGCAATGATGATGTTCTCATGGATTGATCTCCCAGGAACAAACCCGATCTGAAGCGGAGAAACAAGTTGTGACATAAACGGCTTAAGTCTCGCTACAACCACCTTACTGATAATCTTGTAGTTTGTATTACAAAGGGAAATAAGGCGGAATTGAGCCACAAAAGTTGGGTGATCCACTTTGGGATGAGACAATTATCAGTTTTGTTAAAGTCAGCCATGCCACTAGGATTCTTCCACACATCCTTGACAAACTGAATTAAATCCACTCCCACTGTATACCACGTTTTCTAATAGAATCCAGCTGGAAAGCCATCCGGACCTGGAGCTTTCCAAGGCTTCATGGAGAAAAGGGTTTTCTTTACTTCCATATCGCTAATATCCTGCTTCAGTGTTTCCAGTTCCACTAGAGATATCCTAGGAAAACTGATGGGAGACTGCCTCCAGTTACACAAACCTTGTGGACACGAGAAAAGGTTTTTATAAAACTTTATAACATGCATTTTCAGGGTATCATGATCACTAATCCACGTACCATCCTCGTCTTTGAGCATCACTATTTGTTCTTTCTCCTCCTAGCCAAAGTTTTCATGTAATAATATTTTGTATTGCGGTCACCATCTACCAACCACATAGTTCTCGATCGCTGAAACCACATCATTTCCTCCTTATTCAGAATTTCACTAAGCTCCTTTTGTACTTGCTTCTCAAGTTTCCTCATACCACCATAATTGTCTCTCATCTGCAGCTTAAGTTGGACTCCCTCTAATCTTCTTAAAACCACCCTCTTCATTCTTTTTATTTGATCAAAGAACTCAAATTTCCACTTATCAATACCAGTCACAATATTATTAAGTTTGCACGTAAGTGACTGATCCTTCTTCCACACCTCCTAGAGCATACTATTGTAGGTATCATGCATGAGCCATACATTTTCAAATCTGAACGGGTGTTTCTGAAACACACGATTTTCTTCCCGCATATTGATGAGGATAGGGTGATGATCGAAGAACTCAACATGCACTAAGACTTGGACATAAGCATCAGGAAACTGTATCTTCCACTCGTCATTACTCAAGGCTCTATCTAATTTTTCGTAAATTCTTTGGCCGCCATGAAAGATTGGACCTCTCCACGTAAATTTGGTACCCCGCATTTCAATGTTGCTGATTTTGCAGGATCCTATTCTCTCCCCCATCTTATGACATCTTTGCACGGAAGCTGGCAAACCACCCTTCTTATCTTTCACATTATCAATGTCGTTAAAGTCACCTGTAACCATCCAACCTCCTATCAAATTCCTCGCAATGTCTTTCAAGCTATCCCAAAGCAACTTCTTGCAATTATCATTGGGACTTGCGTACACAGCCGTTAACCACCAATCATCCACATGCTCCATGGAGACTTTGGAGTGAATATACTGACTATTTATATCATGCACCTAGATCTGAACTTCTTTAGATTTCCAAGCTAGAACAATTCCACCAGCAAACCCTCTATTATCGGAAGACTCCGTCAAATCAAAACCAAGTTTCAACAGTTTCTTCTTAATTTTTAACGGATCACATCTAGTTTCCATAATCACCAAAACACTAGGATTATGGATATCTAAATATTTCTTGCAATATCTAAAGAAGGCTTTATTAGCTACTCCTCTACAATTCCAACATATTATTCTTTTATTTGTACATATTATAAAAACACAATGAATATATTAGGGCATCCAATCATCAAGGAGTTTCCTTCACCACTTCAATATTCCCCTCCACTGCAGTTGATTCACTTGTTATGCTATCAGCTAACTTCTCTCTATCCAGCCCCATTGGTTGAGATTCCCTAATAGGATAGGAAAAGTTCGTGAGTCTGGGTCCAATTAAATCTGGTGGCTCATCAATCTCAATACCTCATTCCTTCTCTGCTTGGCTCTCCACCAATACATGAGTGTGAACTGTTGCATTCTTTTTACGTAAAACTTCTCTCCCATCCTCAACTAACTCATTTTTCTTTCTCCTTACTAAACTGAATATATCATATCTCTCTGCCTCTTTTGTAGCTCCAGGTTTAAAATTTTCAAGCATTCCCTCCACACCTGATATGCTAATGCCTCATGATTTTTCCTTTAATTGAATACTTCCACGTGTTGCAAAAGTAGTTTTCTTATTTTTAACTCTCATTTTTTGCTTCTTGCTACCTAGTCTTTGGCTAAGCGTTACTGTTTCAGACTCCTAGACCCCATCATTAATTACCAAGCTCGTCGGAGTCGTGTTTTTCCAACCATCCACCGTCTTCTTCCCCCTCTTTTGCTTCTGAACAATTTTCCATGGGCCATTTTCCACCTTAGACCCTTCTTGCCTACTACCATCACCTTTAGCTTCATCACCTGCATGTCTCCCCCCATCATTACTATTCTCGCCCAACAGATTCATCCCCTAGCTATTGAAGGAACAACTTTCTTTGTAATGTTCGTAACAACCACAAACAAGACAAAGCAAATGCAGCCCTTCATACTCTATCTTGTAGCTACTTCCTTGGATTCTCAGCATAGCAAGTAGTGGTTTCACCAGATTCACAGTAACACAGATACGAGCATACTTGCCTCTCTCTTGTTTCTTCATGGTTTTGTCAACCTTCACCGTCCGGCCAATACGATTACCAAAGCACGTTAATGCCCTAGTACCATAGTATTCTATTGGGAGTCCCACAATTCTAACCCACACTGCCACTTCGTTGATGGATTCAATATCAGGTTGGAAGTTCGGCCTCCAATCTTTTAGCGTCAGATAGTGGTCGTAGATGAACCACGGCTCGTTCAGCATTGTCGCCTTCTTATCATCCTCATGAGAGAACGCCACAAGATAATAATCATTGCTCAGATCAATGATACTAATAATTCCTTTGCGAACCCACATTTGATTTAACATGTTCTCAAGAGCCTTGTATCCAACTTTCTTCCATAGCAACTTGACAATCACCCCTCTCTTCCATGGTCTTTAAACTCTTTTCTCCTCCTTCTCCGAGAAAATAAAGTTAGGACACTCATAACCACCTATAAATTCTTCCTCAACTCTGATGTCCCCATAATCGTCTCCATTTATTCCCAATCCTTCCTGATCAAATTCAGTTTCCTCCTCCATTTCATCTCCACTTTTTCCAGCCATGATATCCCTGAAAGAGATACCTTTCTCAACCAAATGAACCACCCCTTCCTTGACTTTTTTGGTGTTTATTTTCTGTAGATCAATCTCCATCGTACTCTTTTTCAAGCTTGTCGGAATAGTATTACCTATTTCCGTTTCAGATGAACTTACAAACCCTAGCAGAGGGTTCGACATCATTTTTCCCTCGGATTCAATAAAATTTTGATTTTATAGATAGATTTGAATTTACTGACTTTGTGCATTTGAGAACATGACTCATAAATTCTTGAATGCTCTTAAAATATCTAGATTGCTTAATCATTCAACCAGATTAAAAATAAATTGGGCTTATATTATTTTGTTGCGCAACTTAAATCAATAAAAAGGCTTATGCAATGGTACACGACTCCTTGGAACAAGGTTTGCTAATCATATCATTGAAGCTAAGATTATTTCTAGAAAGAATATTGGTAACATCATTTATATTCCGACAATGTCGTTGTCCCCCTCACAATCACCATGACCATTTAAATAGGTGAGAAGACAATTCTCAAGTATTGTTTCTTTTGCTATGACAATTAACAAGTCGTAGGGTCAATCTTTAGACAATGTTGGTTTATACTTACTAAAAGATGTTTTTAGTCATAGCCAATATGGAATTTCTAGAGTTAAGACTAGAAGGTCTTAAGATGTCGATTCATGACAAAGATAAAAAAGCTATAAATACTACCACTAATGTTGTATTCAAGAAAGTTTTTCACAACATTTAATAGGTGCTATATAATTTGTTTTTCTATCATATATTGCTCAATACAAATTATATGTTGAGTTTTTATCTAATAGAAATATTTTTGTTTACAAGTCAACTCATTGAATTCATTTTGAAGATTAATATTACAAATCTAAGCTATTTCAAGATTGGTTGTAACACATGTTATATTTTCATTTATTTGTTGCTTCTTATTTTGATCTTTGACATACTTTGTCAAGTTGACTACTATATGTAATGACATTGCAAATCTTTTGTTTTCATATTTTGATTTCATAATTGTTCATTGTAATGTCTCAATTAAAATGAACTTTTTATAGGTATTTCTACACTAACAAAACTAAATTATCCATGCGGGAGCACGAGTATTTTAGTAGTAAGAAAGAAATAATTGCAAAATAAATATGAATAATATTTTTTTTTTTAATTTATGAAAACAATTCATTTTTTCCTTTGTCAGGGTTAGAATCCATGATTTTTCATAATGAATAAATATGTGTTTTTCCTTTTTGAAAAGTGAAGAAGAGTTTTGGAGTATGTCACATATGAATACGGATAATGTGGCACAAAGATAATTGAAGTGTCAGCAAGATAGTGTGTGCTTCTAATTCAATATATTATATAGATAATAAATCTAAATAAATTAATTGAAGCACCATAAATAAAAGGTGGGTAGACTAGCATGTAAGTATGTATCTATTTACTACTCTTGATAAATTCTAAAAGATAGTTTGTATTTAAAAGAATAAGTGTGAATATGAATACAAAATTAATGTTATACTAAAACTTTTTTGACATTTGGGGGAATGCTCAATGCACCAATAGTGGTGCTCAGACACATATGTGAAAAGTCATAAATGTTATTCAAATCTAAGAGTTTTTTTAGTTTCTACTATTTTCCATTCAATCCTAGGGCTTTCACATGTCATATTAAGTAAGTTTTTTTATTTCTTTTCTTTTTTTTAATTTATGAAGAATGTATTACTTAAATAGATTGTTTAAAGGATACTGGTTTTTGGTTACACTCGTAATACCTAGTTTCTCGAGGTATGCATTAACATTTTTTTTTATATTTAGAGCATAACACTTGTTAGGTTTATGTGTTTTCTCCCATTTTAGAATTTAATCTTTTATTGAAGTGCACTTATATATTTTGTCTGAATTTAATTTTCTCAGTGTTACAAAAGTATCCTTCTGTATTTGGTCTGCATCAAAATAGTTTATTGATTTTGCATGTATATGTTGATAAGTGGTTTTTTGCATCATTTTTCTAGTTGTTTTATTTTAGTATTTTTACCATTTTTTTCTTTTTTGCTTTCATTTATCATGTTTTACGCTTTGATTTTGGCTTATTGATGATTTTAGGTTTCTAGAGGTTTTTCGAGCAGAGAAATGATAAAAAAGGGCAAAGCAAGAAAAATGAAAAAACAAAGACTCGATGTTTAACTCCAGGGGCTACTACGGCCACCCGTAGCAATTCGAGCAGAGAAATGATAAAAAAGGACAAAGCAAGAAAAATGAAAAAACAAAGACTCGATGTTTAACTCCAGGGGCTACTACGGCCACCCGTAGCAGTTTCTACGGGTCATAGTAGCTGAGAAACAGTGGCCCCTCATTTGTTGATGCGCCCATGAAATCCAAGGGTCTGCTACTGCCACCCATAACACCTGCTACGGGTCGTAACAGGCATACGAGTCTTGTATCTTGTAGATTCTCTGTTTGTATGATTTACATTAATTTTAGTAAAACAAAATAGACATCAACAAGTTAGATAGAATGTTTCAACATTGGAGAAAAAATATATTGAACAAGATGTTCTATTTAATGCATCTGATAAAATATGTCGAACAAGATGTCTTATGCATGGCCATCTTACATCGTGAGTGAGTGTTAAGTTGGGCTTTTAGATTTTGTTTAAGTTGTTGCAAATGCAAAATATTTGAAGAATATTATCCAATCCAATATAGCGCTTAATCTAAGGATAAAAGATTTTACCTGTTTAAAAGATATTTCATTGGTTTCTAAATTTGGAGAATATTTAGGAAACTAATTATTAAGATCTACTTTCTTGGAGAATATACTACAGATCTCTAGCAGTCTCCCAACTACGTTTTTGAAGCCCAAGTCCAGTCAAGATGTGTGCTATAAATAACAAGCTATAAAACTTTTGAAGAGCCGAACTTACGGGATTAGGTTAGGGTTTGTCCATTTATTGTGAGCCTCTCTAATATCATGTTAATAGATGGGTAGGATTTTTTATGGAGTTGTAAGTATTGAATGTGTGTGTGTGTCACTGAGGTATCATTGATACAATTATCCAAGTATGTGTTGCTTGTGTTTCAAGCTGTTATTCTTGATCGAAGCTTTTAAGCAGGATCAAGTATTTGTGATTAAGAAGTTCTTAATCTAGTGTCTCTTGTAATTAAAGAGTAAGGTAAAGGGTCGTCAATATCAGTGATGTATGTTGTTATTGAGAGACATCACTGCAGTGTTTGGAAGTGAGAGAGGTTTCTCTTATGTAGGAAATTCTTAGGTAGAAGTTGCACTGGGTGTGGATTAAGTGAGAAGTCAGTAAACCGGAGGTTATTTACGTGTGAATCAGAGGTTGTTTGCATAGTACTTTGAATTGATACTGCTAATAGTGGGTTTTCTTCCTGGCTTGTTAGCCCCTAGAGTATGTGTTGTTATACACCGAACTGGGTTAACAATTTTGTGTGTTGAGTTACTTTCCAGCATTGTTTTTCATTCATGGATATTTTCTGTTGTATGATGTGTCATAACAAATGTCCCAACAAGTCATAGAACATATGGAATCTGAAGGCCAGAATTTCACATCTAATTCTTTCCTTTTTCTATCCCGATTTTATCTATTTTAGGACTTTTAGTTGTTTGGATCTGTAGCGGGGAAAAATTGAGACCAAAGCCATTTGATTGACATGACTCATTATTTTAGTGAAAGTCGCCACCACGCTTTATTGTTTCCAAAGGAAAAGGTAAAAGGGTGAAGCAAAAACCCAAAGAAGTTTTTGAAACAAAAACCAAAACAGAGATCTTAGGTACGAGTGTTGATTATGCAAGGGGAAGGTGTTAGCACCCCTCACATATGAGGTACTCCACAGGAACCTTTTTGAAAATCTGTGTAGAAAAGAGTTGTGTGCAAAAGAAAGTTTGTTTGATTTTAAAATTATGCTCGGCAAGACGTTACATCTTGTGCATACATACCTCCTAAGTGCAATGAATAAAATTCAAAGAAATTATAATTGTGATATTTTCCATACTCTAAAAATGAAGAATGTAACACCCCAGTTTATCATTTAAATTATTTTATTGAGTTTTTGGTGCTTAAATGACTTGTGTATTTGAATATTAAAATGCCTTGCTTGATTTATTTGATTATGTTGGTAATTATTCAGATTTTTTAGAATTTTAATAAATTAAAATAATAGAAAATAGGGAATTAGGACTTTTGGGGGTGAAATTTGAATTAATAAAAAAAATTAGAGTGAGAAAGTAAAATAAGAAAAAGTGAAAGGTAAAGTTTAAAATTTATTTAAATTAATATTGGGTTAAATAAATAGAAAATGTGAGGGGAGCTAAAGTAGTCAGAACGTGAAGTTGAGAGAAAGGGCAAGAAAAATTAAGAGAGCTCTTGGAATGGAAGAACATGAAAGCCAAAAAGCTTGGATCTTACCTATAAATTGAGGTAAGAGGGGAATCATTGTTATATAGGTTTCAATTTCATGAAGGGTAGAGATTGGTCGTCACCCTCTTCGTTGATTTCCATTGTTTTTCCTCCATTGTTAATGTTCATGTGTTTGGAGAAGGTTTATGTAAAAACCTATCTCAGTTTGTTGTGATAAACATGATTTTGTGTATTGTTATTATTGTTGAATTTCATGTGCCTTTGTATGTGAAAACTAGAGTTGTGTTTTTCATCTTATCATGTTTTAAATTGATGAAAAAGTTGTTAGGTTATGTTAATTTGGTGGATTAATGGATGAATCATTAGAGACTTAATGGAATAAATGTAGTATAAATTTTATATGTGATATTTTTTGTGCGATTTGGATGATTAGGGGTCGAAATCAGAGCTTTGAATGAGCTCCCATGACAGAAATCACAATTTTGATTTTCTGCACAACGGTGACGAGCGTCACGGGTGTGACGGGATGACCGTCACACATCTCGGAGAGCTGACGAACCTCAACTGGGTGACGAGTTAACCGTCATGGTCCCCATGCAAGATTTTTTTGCCAATAATCAGCTGGACGACACGCTGGTGAGGGAAGGGTGTGACAGGCAAGGTGACGAGCGTCATCCCTATGACGGGTTGACTGTCGCGATCGGTGTTGAACGGTTTTGAGTTTTCGATTTAATTTTTTGAGTTGTTTTTGTGCGTTACTAATGTTTTGATGAATTTGACGAGGGAAATTGTTATGTTAAGATAATATTAATAAATGAAGAATATTTGAAGGTGGGGATATTGTCTAAGTAGCTCTTTAAATCTTTCCCAAGCATCAAAGAAGGACTCGTCATATCCTTGCCTAAATGATGTGATCTCATTTCTCATCTTAGCATTCTTGGAAGGAGGAAAATACTTAACCAAAAATTTCTCATCCAAGTCATTCCATGTGGCAATGAAATTTGGTTCCAGGCAATTTAACCAAATTTTGGCTTTACCCTTCAGAGAATAAGGAAAAAAACCAATCTGAAAGCATCATCGTTGACAACAGGAATCTTAAAGTTACTAGCAACTTCCAGGAATTGCTTTAGGTGCAAGTGAGGGTTTTCATTAGGAGAACCTGAGTATTGGTCAGTGGTTTGCAACATCTGAAACATCATTGGCTTAAATTCAAACTGAGTTGTAGTGATCTCTGGTCATATGATACTAGTACTCATGGTGTTGGGATCAAAGATTGCATAATCTCTGATGTTCCTCTCTCTATCATTGGCAGTGCCAATAACATCGTTATCAGCCATGAAAATTCCTGCCTCTTCGTATTCTTCCTATTGCACTATTCATTCTAAATCTTATTCTCCTTCTTCACCCGGAATGAGAGGAGGGGGATTTCCTGGTAAATATTCAGTACGCTGAAGTCTTCTAGTAGTCTTAATGTTCTTTCAGGTTCAATATCTCCTCTATAAACTGGTTGTAACAACCTGCGCATGCAATCACTAAACACTTGTCGTGACACCAGAGTATAGAAAAGATTAAAGGCTTAAATGCTTAACTAAAAAAATTAATAGTGAACACAAAATGTAGCAAGGGATAAAAGTAAGGATATCTTACCCACAAGGAGTGAAATTTTTACTCAATTGAGTTTGCAAGAAACTCTATTTTTAGTTAAATATGAGCAAGGAGAAAAGCAATATTAGTGTGTCATTAGTTTAATATGTTTCCTAAATCAGATTTAAATAGTGTAATTTGTGAGAGGAAATATATCAAGAAAGATTATGTTGAGTTATGATCCATTAATATTGGAGAAGTTATGATGCATTCATGATGAGTGGTGTCATACCAAGAAAGGTCAGAGTGATCTAAAAGTGTATTTCTACAATATCAAAACATGCATTCTTTGGGCAATGGAACAAATCTCAAAGTCACACTTATAACCCTAATATATGTGTTGTTATTATGAAAATATTGTGTAGTTATAGTTCCTTATCTCTAAGAGAACTAATTGAAAGAATATCTCTACCACAATCGTTTCAACCACTTTTATTATGAAATCCAACAGTCCTTAGCAAAGTGATCAAACCTATTATAGTTGTATCACTAAACCTTTCTCTTGTCAAGTTTGTCATTTCCTTTGTGATGTTTCTTCTCATCAGAGTTGGAGGCTTTTGACTTCTGAGAACCACCACCATGTTTCTTCTTGACTTCTGACTAAGACCGCCTTTGACTCTTTTTACCAGAAGACGCCTTCTGTAACACCCGAGGCCGAAAAAGGCGAGGGGTTCTTGCACCGCATGTAACACTTAAGGCCAAAGGTGGCTAGGGTTGTCGCCACATCGGAATGAGAGGGATCCTGAGGCTATGCATGTATGAGACTGCATGGTTGATGAAAACTTATAAGGATTGATGGGTACTACCTATACCAGCAAGATGCATCTTCTTTTCGGCAGCCCGTTCCATAAGAAATCCACAATTAAGCGTGTTTGACTTGGAGAAGTTTAGGGATGGGTGACCTTCTAGGAAGTTTCTTGGAAAGCGTGTGAACAAAGACAAATCATGCTGAAAAGTCCCGTGTTGGTTTGTGGGGTCAGCCGATCATCCTGAAAGAAGTCTGAGGCTTTACCAATGTTATCAAAGCCAAATCTCTCCCGGTATGATGTGGTTCGAGGACGAGCCATGCGGAAGGTGGTGGGCTTGTAACACCCGAGGTCGAAAAAGGCGAGGGGTGGTTGCACATCATGTAACTCCTGAGGCCATAAGGGGCTAGGGTTGTCGCCACATCGGAATGAAAGGGATCTTGAGGCTGTGCAGGTATGTGACTACATGGTTGAGGAAAGCTTATAAGGATTAATGGGTACTACCTATACCAACAAGATACATCTTCTTTTTGGTAGTCCATTCCAAAAGAAATCCATAGTTAAGTGTGTTGTATGTCCCACGCAGCCTTCGCCGTCGTTGAATCAATGATTTTCTCAAACATATTTACATCCACAAACTTAGGAATATAGAACATCGCCTTTTAATCTTTCTTCCTCACTTCTCTTTGCGTGTTTCTTCGTGCTTCTGTCTCATCCGCTGCAACCGGAACGTAAGTGTCAATGACGAGATAAAGAATGTCTTGAGCATTGAACAAAACACGCATATGAATCATCCACTGATTCAAATTCTTTCCATCAAACACTCGTGTTTCCCAATCTCGTAAAATCAAGAAATGCAATTTTGTTACGATTCTGATCGTTAAGTCAATGTGAATTCAAGAAATGAAACAAATCACACACGCCTCGCGTACACTCGTGTTTCCATGTGAATCAAATTAGAATTATAGATATCAATTATTGGTGCACGAGTTTGAGGATGAATATGAAAGGAGAGAGAGAGAGAGAGAGAGAGAGAGAGAGAGAGAGAGAGAGAGAGAGAGAGAGTAACAAACTCTCAGTGGTGAAAATTTTAGTTATGAAATATCTGTTACACCATAGTGTTTAAATACACAAATGAAACATGCCACGTAGGTAAAACTAACAAAGTTAAAACGAGGGCCGGCCCAACGTAATGATAGGCCTAAGAGGACTATTAAAATAAGTTTTTTTTCATCCACTATAATTAAATATTTGATTTTTAGAAGAAGTCCTAAAAAAATTTACGACAAAATCTTTTGGTGTCTACTATGAAACTAATGTTAATTTTGGTAGTTAAATATTTATATTTTTTATTAAGGTTGAATTATCTTTCAAAATACAAAATTGAATACGAAATTTTGTATATACGTTGAATCATGTTAGCCACTCTCACATATTATAATGATTAAACAAAAATATTTATATTTTTTTTAAGCTTTTAAATAAACAAGAGTAATACAAGTAAAAATGAATTTTACAAAATTAAAAATAAAAAATCATTTAAATAATAAAATTATAATTATCAATAATTATTTAAATTAAAATTATGAGAAACATAATTTTTGTTTATATGATTTAAATTAATAATAATAATAATGAAATAGATTTTTTTTTTGTTTAGTGAAAATTAAAAAATAAAAATCAATTTATTTGAATTAAAATGATGATTTATTTGACAAATTTGTGTGTATAAAATAAAATTTATTTTTTAAATACATTTTTTTATTAATTTTTTTTACTGTGTGTTAAACAAAGTAACACAAGTATTAAAAGAGTTCAAAAAATATATTTAAAGTTTGACGTGATCACAAGACGCTAATTAGCTTTTAGTTGTTTGTAAATACATGTTTAAGATTTCTCCTTACTATTTTTATCGATGGTCTTTTAGAGACTCGTATTATCTTTAAATATCATTTTATGATTCCCTTATTTTTTTATTGATGAAGTTTGTCCTATTTGTCGTAAGGTGTGCTTCAATACATTTAGGGAACATGCCATTCATTGTAGAGGGTTTCTAAGATTCAAATACCGACATAAATTTGTTAAGGATGCATTATCCAACATGTTTTCCTACCATTTATTTTTAACACTTTTGATTTTATAGCATTAGAAGTTGTTGATCTTGTGTTGAGAATATAAAGATACATGTATATAAATTGTTATATCTTTTAAAACAACACATTTAATAACTTAAAAAAAATTAGTTTTGCCACTAAAAAAAACTAGTGACGCAAGTTATTGTTGGTTTATATGCTATTTATACATAATCTTCCTGTGAATATCTCAATGCACCTCATAGAACTCTTAAACACCGCATGAAATTCCATTTTTGCCCCCAGCTTCCGTAGATGCACTTCCGGAAGCACCCATATTTTGGAAAAAAATGTGTTTCCTTCCATATGTACATCTACGGAAGCAAATTATTTCAGTTGAGGAAGCCTTCCGTAGCTGCATCTACGGAACATGGTGAAAACAGAGTGTTTTGTGGATGCACCTACGGAACAGTCTGCTATATTTTCAAATCATGTTCATTTCACTCCAACACTCAATTTTTATTGCAAAAATGTAAAATTAAAATAATGCATTTTAAAGACAATAGTAGGTAGACCAAAAAATATACATCGTATAAATAATGTCGGTCATGTCGAATACATCATTAAAATAACATAAGTAACATACATCCATCATCAAAGAAATACAAACATAAAAAAAACCACAGGCATCACTATCGTGTGTGTCAGACATCATATTGCTGCTTTCCTCTGCCTCTGGCCGCGCCTCCGCCTCTACGTCCACCACGACCTTTCCTATCTCTGCCTCTAGTGTCAAGTGCCCCACCAGTCTTGGCACGATTTATGCGGTATAGAAATGCCTCCTGTCCCAGCCTAATCATAACATCCACCACACGTCTCTCCGCAAACCCCTCAAAGAATAAACCATCTACAATGGCTCCCAGGTCCGTGTCAGCTATCTAACGACACCGAGGAAGAAGATCGTGAGTGTGGTCCAACTCAGCCTAAGGAGCCTGCAGAATCTCCTTATAGGTTGGTCTGGGCGGATCTCCAGGCGCAACGGGCAGCATGTACGGGTGTGACAACCTATAGTACCAGGTGATGTATCCCTCGACGCAGCTCCAGTCCCTCTGTGCTCTCGTCGCCCGAGCCTCCTCAGGAACCATGTGATGCTCCCAGTTTGCAAAGACCTCATCTAACTGCCGACGGGTCATGTCATGGTGATATGAGCGGAGACTATAGAGTCGCGAGGTATCATCTGTGCGTAGCCAAACTGACGCATGACCCGCTATGGAAGATAACGTACAATGATGGTCGAGTTGGCGGCCAACCATCCAGAATACAGTCTTATCTCATCAAAGGGAACCGTCTCCCGGTGCTCAACATAACAGTCATTACGTATGTCCTCGACAGCCACGCGATCAAGTCCGCGCCTGAAAGGATCCGGCACCTGGTTCCCTCTGCGGGGGCTGAATCTACTGGCACGCGGCATAAGCTCAGTGTAGGTCGGCACCTCTCCCCAGCCAATAATGTCTGGGAAGTGCTGTAGTATCCAAGCCTGAAAAGAAAACACGGTTATTTTAATTTACTATCACAAATATATAATAAGTAGAAGGGGATAAGATTGTTACCACTAAAAGGGTACAACTGCCTGCCACTGTCCTTGCCTTCCACAGGCATCTCTCCCCGAGTCTGTAGTAATTATACGCCAGTACAGCCGCACCCCAGTTGTACTCATGAATACGTGTTGTATCCGATAAGTACGTCAGGTAGACGACGTCTGTGTACTACGAGCTCGTGTCCACAAAGAGCTGACTGCCTATCGAATATAGGAAGTAACATCTCAGCGCCCGCTCTCTGTGTATATCTGCCTCCACCTCGTCGCCAGCAGCATGATGTGCCGCAAGAAGCTCCACATCATATAACCTCTACAAGGTGTGAAACATCACATGCGCCCCATGTGTCCTCTTGATAAGTGCCAAAATATCGTTATTTTGTATATATGTTTTGTGGCACTTATCGAGACTTTTTGTTAATACCGTTTGAATAATTCCCCGTTTAGTTTGTAAATTCATATACTTTGTGAATAGTTATATTTTTATTTACTTTTATACATTTTGATAGTTTTTGTGTCTTTTTGTAGCTATTGTAGCGTATTTGGAGCATGAGCAATAAAGTGTTGAAGACATGACTTCAAACGCGCAATTTTGAGCAACGGAACCAACTCATCAACGAATAAGGCTCAAAATTAAAGAATAAAAAATCATCAATTTGGTTGATATTTTGTCATTGTTATATAGGAAATTTAATAATCTTTCCAAATGAAGGCAAGGAAATAGCTTTGGTCAGAGTAGCTTGGGGAGGACCGGCTGAGGGAAATGTTACCTGGGAGCTAGAGAGCCAGATGAAGGATTCTTATCCGGAACTCTTTACCTAAGGTATGTTTTCGAGGACGAAAACTCTTTTAGTGGGGGAGAGTTGTAACACCCGTATAATTTTAATTTTAATTTAATTAGAATATTGAATTAATAATTAGAATTATTAAGGATTTTGTGAAAATAATGGGAAAATAATGGTTTATGGCATTTGGGCCATGTGAGAAAATAGTAAAAAAAGGGAGTGTGAAGTAGTAAAGCTTTTACTAATTTTATTATTATTTTCATAAAACAATTGGAATTGGGAAAAAAAGAAAGAGCGTGAAAGACCGAAGGTTTTGGGAACACGAAGAACGTGAAGGAGAACTGAAGAAGGAGAGATCAATCAAGAACTCTTGGCTAAGGTAAGGGGGACTCTCCATTTAATCTCTATTATCGTATTGTGGATAATAGTGTGGATTAGGAGTATTATTTGGATCAATAGATTCTATATTCTGGATTTTACTGTTTGTGTTCATCATTTGGATTGGAATTTTGACTGTTAATCCCTAATAACTGAATGGATTTAGGTTGTGATGAGTAAAATCGATTGTAGAATCATAAACTGTTGATGTTCGGTGAATTCTATGTTTTTTAGAATGTGAAATTTCTGGTTTTGAAACCCAAATCGCCGGCTGTATAGATGAATTCGTGAGGAAGACGAATGGGTAAGTTGCAGATTTTGGTAAACTGCTGCCTATTTATGTATGATACGCGTATGGTACGCGTATGGAGGGGGTGATACGCGTATAATACGCTCCCCATGTGTGCATCAGGTTGCACCTTCTGCTCATACGCGTATGGTACGCGTGTGGTACCTATTGATACGCGTATGCATGGCTGGTATGTGTATGTTCATGTTTTGTGTGGAAATATGTTTCTGTTCATACGCGTATGGTGTGTGTGTTGTGTGGATTTTTGGCCCTGTTGGTACGCGTATGGCCAGTGTGACCTGCAGATTTTGCTGTTTTGTGATTTTAAAAGTTTGGCGACGAGTAACTTTTGAACTGATGAATCTGTATGAGTTATTGTTATATGATTTTATTGAATGATGCTAATATATATATATTGAAGGATAGAAAAACACTTAGAAAGGGGGGGTTTGAATAAGTGTAGCTTTAAAAACTTGACAGATAAAAATAAATTGCACAGTTATTTTTATCCTGGTTCGTTGTTAACTAAACTACTCCAGTCCACCCCCGCAGAGATGATTTACCTCAACTGAGGATTTAATCCACTAATCGCACGGATTACAATGGTTCTCCACTTAGTCAGCAACTAAGTCTTCCGGAGTCTTCTGATCACACACTGATCACTCCAGGAACAACTGCTTAGATACCCTCTAAGACTTTCTAGAGTATTCTGATCCACACGATCACTCTAGTTACAACCTGCTTAGATAACCTCTAAGACTTCCTAGAGTATTCTGATCCACACGATCACTCTAGTTCCTTACAACTTAATGTAATCAATTCTAAGAGTATTACAATTGCTTCTTAAAAGCTATAATCACAAACTGTGATATTTCTCTTTAACGTTTAAGCTTAATCTCACTAATATATTACAACAGCAATGTAGTGAGCTTTGATGAAGATGAAGATTCTGAGCTTTGAGTAGAACAGAGTTTCAGCAAGTTAATATGAGATCTTTTGTTCAGGATTGTTACAAATTGGTTAACCTTGCTTCTCATCAGAACTTCATATTTATAGGCGTTGGAGAAGATGACCGTTGAGTGCATTTAATGCTTTGCGTGTTCCGTACAGCATCGCATTTAATGTTATACGCTTTTGTCAACTACCTCGAGCCTTGTTCACGCTGTGTCTACTGACGTTGCCTTTACTAGCCTTTAACGTTCCTTTTGTCAGTCAGCGTAGCTTGCCACTTGTACTTCCTTCTGATCTGATGTTTGTGAATACAACGTTTGAATATCATCAGAGTCAAACAGCTTGGTGCAAAGCATCTTCTGATCTTCTGACCTTGAAGTGCTTCTGAGCGTGATACCATCAGGACTTCAGTGCTTCTGATCTCATGTTCTTCTGATGCTTCCATAGACCCATGTTCTGATTCTGCTTCGACCATCTTCTGATGTCTTGCCAGACCATGTTCTGATGTTGCATGCTGAACCCTTGAGACAAAGCTTCTGAGCGCTGAATTATGCATACTCTTTATATATATTTCCTGAAAAGGAAATTGCATTGGATTAGAGTACCATATTATCTTAAGCAAAATTCATATTATTGTTATCATCAAAACTAAGATAATTGATCAGAACAAATCTTGTTCTAACAATCTCCCCCTTTTTGATGATGACAAAAACATATATAAATGATATGAATTTGCGATTAGAAAGAGCAGACGGCAAAAGACAAATTACACAGCTATAGCATAAGCATATGAATATGTCTCCCCCTGAGATTAACAATCTCCCCCTGAGATAAATAATCTCCCCCTGAAATAAATACTCGAAGAACTTTAATAAAAGACTTCCCTGATTATTTCGGTAGAGACGATCACATAAGCTTCTGTCTTCAGAGAATTCATAGCTTCTGACTTCTGCTTCCATTGGACAGCTTCAGAACTAGAATTTCTTTAGATCCCTAGAACACTCACAGCTTCTGATTCCTGCTTCCATCTAGGACAGCTTCAGAACTTGAATTTCTTTGATCTTCAGAACATTCACAGCTTCTGATTTCTGCTTCCATTTAGGACAACTTCAGAACTTGAATTTCTTTGATCTTCAGAACATTCACAGCTTCTGATTTCTGCTTCCATTTAGGACAGCTTCAGAACTTTGAGTTTTCTGGATCTTTAGAACATTCACAGCTTCTGATTTCTGCTTCCCTCGGATAGCTCCAGAGCTTTGAATTTCTACCAACATCACTTCATGCTAGATTTGTATCAGAACATTGTTGAATGTACCAGAGCATCATCAGAGCATCTCTACATCCTGAAATGTTACAGAACAAAAAACTAAACGACAAAAGTCAGCATGAACGAGTCAGAACATAAAATGTATATTAGAACACATGATATGTATCAGAGCCATATAGGCTAAAATAATGTATCAGAGCAAATAGAATTTTGTCAGAGCAAATAGACAAATATGGATCAAATTCTATTATCAGTGCTTCTGATTCATTCTTCTTTCTTGCTTCTGATTTCTGAAGCTTGACAGCACTTAGCTTGCTTCAGTTTCCATGAGTTTATTCTTTTTACAGAATAACACTTCTTATGGTTTTGCTTCTTGTGTTTGCTTTGAAGATTCTCTTCACTTCTTTATACCTGCAAAACACTTAAACCATATAGAACTTGCAGTTCTTGTTAGTAAATGCAACTGATTAAATCAAATCATTTATCACATATTTCTCCCCCTTTTTGTCATATCATCAAAAAACATAAAAGATTCAGAGATAAACGAAACACACGGAGGAAGAAGATGATTTCATTTAAGTTCAAACATCAGGTACAGAAGTACATGAGGGAAAGTAAGATCAGATGCACAAAGACAGATGCAACGAAAAGAAAGAAACAACACAGACTCAATCTAAGATGGCCCTAGCCTTGACAAGATCTTGGCCAGCATCTCTTGAACCTCATTGTTGTGTCCATCTTGCCTCACCATGAAAGCTCTATACTCAGCATTGAGTGAGCTTTGCTCATCCTGTCTCTTCTGAATTTCTTCCAGAGTCCTTGCAAGACGAGAAGATTCATCAGAAGAAGCTTCACCGCTTTCAACCATAGGAATAGCAACTTGATCTGTAGCTTCCATGGATAGATCATTTGCCGGGATTTCCTCAACAGGATCTGATTCAACAACATGATCTTCAGCATCTGCTTCTTGCATAGAAGCATCTCCATATTCTGCAGCAGGAATTTCCGAGTCTCCATTCTCAAGTGCTTGAAGAATGGCAGCTAGATTCCTGGGAGCAGAAGGACCTTCAACTTCTGGTGGGTCAACAACTTCTGGAATGACCAAGCTTGGATCTTTCTCAGAAGGGTTTTCCCTCAGATAGTCAAAGAGAGTCTTGAAGTCTCCGAGCAGAACAGGATAATCAGGAATAAAGATAACAATATCCCTGCATGGATTTGCTTCCATTTCAGCAGCCAGTCTTAATTGTTCCATCTCATCCAAGAAGGGCTTCTCCTCAGCAGCAACACAATTTCTGAGAGGATGGTAGTATATACCATTATCATCCTCCAGAAGGTAACCAGGGTAACTAGGGGCAGCAGCCACTAGTCTTTTCTGTACTCCCAATGCTTCTACTTGAAAATCCTTGCGAAATCTTCTCCAGAGATTTCTTGTAGAAACATCATCCAGACCATTTAGAAATGCATCCTTCAGAAGGTCTAGACTGCTAATCACCTCATGTCTGAAAAGTTCCAGGTAGGTATAGGGTTCAGGTTCAGGCGGATTGAAGGTGAATTTGTAGTCAGGGTAGAGAAGACAGTAAGGTTTGGATTTTCTGGTAGGTAAGGGATGGGATATAGAAGGTGGAGGTGCGGTGGATGAGGAAGAAGGGATATCTGAGAGAATGATTGATGAGGATGAAATATCAGAAATGATAGATTGAGAAGAGGATGGAGTATTTGTAAAGGGAATTGGTGAGAAAGATTTATCAGAAGGAGTTGGGGGAAGAATACTTAAAGGTGTGGGGTTTAGAATGGGAGAGGAGAAGGATGATGGAGAAGGATTTGGTAAGGTAAAGTTTATTTTTGGTTCAGATGGAGGTGATTGGAAAGATGGTTTAGGGACAGAAGGAGGTGGAGTAAAAACCTGTCTGGAGATTTGTACAGAAGAAGAAGATCTGGTTCTGCGAAAGGAATCTCTGATCCTTTTATCTCTTCGTTCTTCAGAGTCCACCTTGTCAGGATCATAGGTGACCCTCAACTTCTTGGCTTTCTCAGCCTCATCTTCTCGGGCTTTTCTTTTTAGCCTAGCCTTTAGTTCCTTCTGATCCTTCTTCAGAAGATCAGCCTTGGACGGAAGTACTCTGCCACGGATCCAAGCAGGATCAATATCTGATTGCTTCCTAACACAATCTTCCAGGTAAGACTTGACAACCTGATGCAGTTCTTCTTGAAACAAGGAGGCAAAACCTTCAACAGCAACTCTTCTTGAGAGAATGTCAGGAAAGCTTGGGCACACAGAAGGTACATTTTGAATGAGTTCTAATCTGAACAAATCCACACCATTAAAAATGGGACCTTGAACTACTCCAAGCAAATGGGATGCATTGAGTTTTCTGATGGAGTCCAGCACTTTGCTTTCAGTAAGAATGTCTGAAATCATTCTTCTAAACGGAATAGTCGTTCTTGAAAGATGAGGGTACTTCGCCCTTTCCTCTTCTCTTGACTCAAAGATTGAAGTCTTCAGATTCTCAAACAGAATGTGAGAAATGTTGATCTTAGTCTTTTTGCCAATGCAGAAAAGAGTGTGCTTGTGATCTGGGCTGATGTAAGAAGAGGAGAGCATCCTTTTTCTGTGGTGAAGAGAACCCAGAATGATCTCAGCCCATACTCTATAGAATGGCCTCAAGGTGCCTGTGTTATTCGAGTCAATCCCAGAAGACTGAGAGATTTGTTTTTCAACTATCGACCAATCAACAGATGCATGTCGAAAACCAGACCAACCTTCTTCATCATTCAGATTGTATAGCTTCCTGATCAGTTTTTCAGAGATAACCACTTCATGCCCTAGCACGAATGAAATGATGGCCGTTGGGGTAACCGTTGCATGTACCCAGAAATCCTTCACAAGATCAGGATAAATTGGACCAACCAATCTATTAAGGTACTTGGACCATCCTTGCTCAAGGATTCTTGCATCACACTTAAAGCCATTCGCTTTAAGATTGTTTAAGTCCACAGCAGTTTCACATAAAACCTCCAAGTCCTTTGTGGGTATCAAGCAAGTTTTCAAAGGAGCATATTCATAATTTCATAGAAGGATTTGTGAAGAAGTAAGTCTTTCTTTTGAGGAAGATGAACAAGAGGAAGAGTTCATGATGATTATGTCGTAAGATTAGAACAAAGACTAGGGTTTGAAACAGATGCAGCGAGAAAAAAAATGTACAACAAAATAGAGAGAAGGAGAAAAGAATGAAGTTGAAGCGGGCTATTTAAAAGATTTGAAGAAAAAAATTTAAATCATTTTGCATTAAATGAGAAATGACATTAGGAGAGATAGCATGGTAAATGAAATGATTTAACACAGTTACCTAGGTCGGCGTCTTTTCAACTGCACGCTTTGTACTGACCGTAGAGACACGTGTTCATCACCAGATAATGGATGACAGATGTGAAATATTCAATAGGCTTTACGCCTTCTGATTCCGATCACTGCTTCTGAATTGATCAAGTTTCTCTTCTGGAAACACTCCTTCTGAAGTGTGCTGATATAAATCTGAATGATCTTCTGATCCATTACTTCTGATATACACAGCTTCTGGAGATTCACTTCTTTGTTTTGCAGCTTCTGATAAGACAAAACTTTATCTGCAGAAATTCTTAAGCTGCTTTGTTTCATCAGAAACAAGTTTATCATCAAACCAGATATTTATTGATTCGACCACAATCAATGATTCAATATTGTATATTTTGTAGCATTTAGAGCATTCAGAATGATCAAGAACGAAACATCATTGCTAGAAACAAACAAAACAGATGGTTCCAAGACTAATAAACTTTCTTTTCTGATCTCCTACGAACATAGTTTCTTCAACAGATTTAAGTACCAGAACTTGGAAGACAGTCCTTCTTCCCTTCAAGTGTTGAGACCAACTTGAGTCCAGGTGACATGACATGTTGACTTTTATCTTCTTTGTCGCCAAGAGAATCTGCAATAGTCTTTTTCTTTGGTACCCATATTTTCTTGGGTCCTTTCTTGTTAGATTTTCTCAAGTTCTGATTGAACTTGGGTTTAACATTGTAAGCAATAGGTGGAACAGCATGATAATTTTTAATGTGAGTTTCATGATATTTCCTAGGTTGTGTCACATGATTTTTGGTGTGTGTTATGTGAAAACTTTGAGCTTGTGAAGTGTGCCTAATATCATGGGAGTGGCCATACTTGAACTGATCATACAGTGGCTTGTATGTGAATTTCATTTCATCAACAGGTTCAAGTTTGTATGGGGTTTCACCCTCAAAACCAATGCCGACTCTTTTGTTTCCAGACACAGCATATATCATAGAAGCTAGCTGACTTCTGCCAATACTTCTAGATAAGAACTTCCTGAAACTTAAATCATATTCTTTCAGAATATGGTTTAGACTAGGAGTGGATTTTTCTGAATCAGAAGGAGATCCAACATTATTGGATAATTTTAAAAGTTTTTCTTTTAATTCAGAATTTTCCAACTCAAGCTTCTTTGTTTCAAATTCAAATAGCTTTTTCAGCTTTTTGTATTTGAGACTAATCTGAGACTTGAATTCCAGAAGTTCAGTTAGACCGGAAACTAACTCATCTCTAGTAAGTTCAGAAAATACCTCTTCAGAATATGATTCTGATGTAGATTCTGATCCGTCATCTTCTGTCGCCATCAGCGCACAGTTAGCCTGCTCATCTTCAGAGTCTGAATCATCTTCTGACTCATCCCAGGTTGCCATAAGACCTTTCTTCTTATGAAACTTCTTCTTGGGATTTTCCTTCTGAAGTTTTGGACATTCATTCTTGAAGTGTCCAGGCTCATTGCATTCATAGCACATGACCTTCTTCTTGTCAAATCTTCTGTCATCAGAAGATTCTCCACGTTCAAATTTCTTTGAACTTCTGACGCCTCTGAACTTCCTTTGCTTGTTCTTCCAGAGTTGATTTAGCCTTTTGGAGATCAAGGACAGTTCATCTTCTTCTTCAGATTCTGATTCTTCAGGATCTTCTTCTCTAGCCTGAAAAGCGTTAGTGCATTTCTTGATATTGGATTTTAATGCAATAGACTTACCTTTCTTTTGAGGCTCATTTGCGTCCAGCTCTATTTCATGGCTTCTCAAGGCACTGATAAGCTTTTCCAGAGAAACTTCATTCAGATTCTTTGCAATCTTGAATGCAGTCACCATAGGACCCCATCTTCTGGGTAAGCTTCTGATGATCTTCTTTACGTGATCAGCCTTGGTGTATCCCTTGTCAAGAACTCTCAATCCAGCAGTAAGAGTTTGAAATCTTGAAAACATCTTTTCAATGTCTTCATCATCCTCCATCTTGAAGGCTTCATACTTCTGGATTAAAGCGAGAGCTTTAGTCTCCTTGACTTGAGCATTTCCTTCATGAGTCATTTTCAAGGACTCATATATGTCATAGGCCGTTTCCCTGTTAGATATCTTCTCATACTCAGCATGAGAGATAGCATTCAGCAAAACAGTTCTGCATTTATGATGATTCCTGAAAAGCTTCTTCTGATCATCACTCATTTCTTGCCTTGTCAGCTTTACGCCACTGGCATTTACTGGATGTTTGTAACCATCCATCAGAAGATCCCATAGATCACCATCAAGACCAAGAAAGTAACTTTCCAGTTTATCTTTCCAGTATTCAAAGTTTTCACCATCAAATATCGGCGGTCTAGTATAACCATTGTTACCGTTGTGTTGCTCAGCAGAGCCAGATGTAGATGTAGACTTTGCAGTTTCATCAGCCATCTTTTACTGAAGCGTTTTTCTCTTCCTGAATCTTTTCTAAACACGGTTAAGTGCTTGCACCTTAGAACCGGCGCTCTGATGCCAATTGAAGGATAGAAAAACACTTAGAAAGGGGGGGTTTGAATAAGTGTAGCTTTAAAAACTTGACAGATAAAAATAAATTGCACAGTTATTTTTATCCTGGTTCGTTGTTAACTAAACTACTCCAGTCCACCCCCGCAGAGATGATTTACCTCAACTGAGGATTTAATCCACTAATCGCACGGATTACAATGGTTCTCCACTTAGTCAGCAACTAAGTCTTCTGATCACACACTGATCACTCCAGGAACAACTGCTTAGATACCCTCTAAGACTTTCTAGAGTATTCTGATCCACACGATCACTCTAGTTACAACCTGCTTAGATAACCTCTAAGACTTCCTAGAGTATTCTGATCCACACGATCACTCTAGTTCCTTACAACTTAATGTAATCAATTCTAAGAGTATTACAATTGCTTCTTAAAAGCTATAATCACAAACTGTGATATTTCTCTTTAACGTTTAAGCTTAATCTCACTAATATATTACAACAGCAATGTAGTGAGCTTTGATGAAGATGAAGATTCTGAGCTTTGAGTAGAACAGAGTTTCAGCAAGTTAATATGAGATCTTTTGTTCAGGATTGTTACAAATTGGTTAACCTTGCTTCTCATCAGAACTTCATATTTATAGGCGTTGGAGAAGATGACCGTTGAGTGCATTTAATGCTTTGCGTGTTCCGTACAGCATCGCATTTAATGTTATACGCTTTTGTCAACTACCTCGAGCCTTGTTCACGCTGTGTCTACTGACGTTGCCTTTACTAGCCTTTAACGTTCCTTTTGTCAGTCAGCGTAGCTTGCCACTTGTACTTCCTTCTGATCTGATGTTTGTGAA
This sequence comes from Vicia villosa, assembly GCF_029867415.1. Lineage (NCBI taxonomy): Eukaryota > Viridiplantae > Streptophyta > Magnoliopsida > Fabales > Fabaceae > Vicia > Vicia villosa. The sequence continues at coordinate 36,421,607 of NC_081183.1, read as the reverse complement.
TACAACGTTTGAATATCATCAGAGTCAAACAGCTTGGTGCAAAGCATCTTCTGATCTTCTGACCTTGAAGTGCTTCTGAGCGTGATACCATCAGGACTTCAGTGCTTCTGATCTCATGTTCTTCTGATGCTTCCATAGACCCATGTTCTGATTCTGCTTCGACCATCTTCTGATGTCTTGCCAGACCATGTTCTGATGTTGCATGCTGAACCCTTGAGACAAAGCTTCTGAGCGCTGAATTATACATACTCTTTATATATATTTCCTGAAAAGGAAATTGCATTGGATTAGAGTACCATATTATCTTAAGCAAAATTCATATTATTGTTATCATCTAAACTAAGATAATTGATCAGAACAAATCTTGTTCTAACATATATATATATATATATATATATATATATATATACGTACTTGTTAATTATGATGATGATGATGATGAATGATGATGAATGAGTATAAGATGATGCTACTCATAGTATGATGATGATGATAGTATGTTGTATATATGTTTGCATGCATTCATAGTCATTTGACGAGGGCTGAATCCTAATGATGAGAGGATTCAGTGAAGGGCAAGGTTCCCACTGTGTGGAATATGTGCTGGAAGGGCCGTATCTGGATGATGATAGATCGGTCGGTGGGTTTTCCCATTGATGATGTTGGTACCACATGCATAGTGTCAGTTTCATACATATGCATAACTTTTATAACATGATTAATATATGTTATGTGATGGTGTGATGTTTGTGGATGTGTAACGATGATGTGTCTGAATAAGAAACGATTGGGTGAATGATATAACTATGATATATTGTTATTTATGGTGCAATAACATTGGTTAACTGTGATGAGGCTCACCCTTACTTGTTGTCATTTTCAGATTGAGGATAGCGGCGTGACTTGGTGAGGATTAGCTCATAAGTCGGTTTAGTTGTCGTGTCGGGTGTCATGCTCTGATAGATGTAACACTGGGGGAACGTTGTTTTAAGTTTATGTCATTAACTCTGTTTTGTTCAATTTATTTTGATGATTAAAGCATTGGAAATGTGATGCTAGTTTGTTGGTTATTCCGCTGTGTAAACATGAGATATCTGATTTATGAGTTATGATAAATGTTATTCAGTGAATGCATGACATATGACTGAAATGTTTGTTTATTTATGAATTGTGACGCCCTTGTGCATGTGTAGACACGATCATTGACCTTCCCAGTCTAATTCAGTTACTACGAACGGTACTGACACGACAAGAGAATCTAATTCTATCATCACGAACGATGTAGACACGATTATCTCTCTAAGATCTAATTCGGTTACTACGAACGGTACTGACACGATCAACTCTCAGAGATCTAATTCCATCATCACGAACGGAGTGGACACGATCAACTGCTTCTAAGTCTAATTCAGTTACTACGAACAGTGCTGACACGACCAGCTCTCAGAGATCTAATTCCATCATCACGAACGGTGTGGACACGATCAACTATTTCCTAAAGTCTAATTCAGGCACTACGAACGGTGCTGACACGACCAACTCTCAAAGATCTAATTCATCTACTACGAACGGTAATGACACGATCAACATTCAAATACTCCTCAACACAGGGGATCAGTCTAACGCACGACTTATCCTCCAACCTAACGCACAACTCATTCCTTCAACCTAACGCACGACTCATTTCTTCAACCTAACGCACGGTTTTCCAGACATCTGTTGATGCAAGCTAGACCCAGTCTAACGTACGACTCAACCTAGGTCTTTTCCTCAGAAACAGTCTAACATACGACACGTTCTGACTCTTAAGTACATCAAGTCAGATGGCATCTTCAAGCCCATCTCCATCATACATCTTCTCGACACACCTGGATGGCATCTTTAAGCCCATCTCAGACAATTTTCTGCCAATATCCGGATGGCATCTTTAAGCCCACCTCCGACAACATCATGTCAATCCAACTAGTGGCATCTTTGAGCCCATTCAAACCATCTCCGACATAGGTCCCTGCATCAGCAAGGCAAATTTTGTAGTACTCAAGTGTTCAATCATCTTCCACCTTCAGATTCCGATAGGCATACAGGCCAATCTACATCCTCAGGTTTAAGAAGATTGAACAGGGGCAGCTGTCATACCCCAAAATTTACCCTCACATATTTGCAAATGTCATTTTATTTCAAATAATTGACATAGCCCAGTTGGTAAGAGTGTGAGGCTTGCGACTACAAGGTTCTGAGCTCGAATCCACTCCTAACTTTTTTCCCTTTTAATTGGTTCTAGCTTTAGTTTTTATTTTATTTATATTCATAAAATCACAAAAAATAAGTTTTTTTTTATCATTTAATTTTTAATTTTCGTATTAATTAAATACTCTTGTTTTAAATAATCAATTTTTCATTTTTATGCACTTTTTAGTAAAAATCAATAAAAATTCTAAAATATTCAAAAAAATCCAAAAAGATAAATTTTGATCTTGATTTGTTATTTACAGCATTTTTTTTAATACAAAATCAATCTGAGTTAATATTTCAATTAGGCTTATTTTGTTTTCCTTTTTCACTCTAACCTAATTTTTCAATATAAATATGAGAACAACGAACCCTATTAAAAACACAACCTTACACGGCTAAAATTCACACAACAATTTTTCCGGCCTTTCACTCTCACGTACACAATACACTGATCAAGCGTACAAACTTCTAACCAAATTTCTCAAAACCCTTCCTTGTACATACAATGTACTAATTTTCATTCACCTCACTGACTTATTAACCACACATTCATGGTTATCACTAAACCACCCTCAACCACAAAATCCACTCCACAACACCATTGTCACAAAGCTGTAAAAAACTATATAATTCAAAACCCATAAACTCTTTCAACCATACTCAAGCAATATTACCCAAAAAAAACAAACACTACTTGTTTTATTAACAATTACAACAACATTTGTTTATGTTTTTTTTGCAGTAAATTTTTCGATCCAAAATAGCACAATATATAGATCGCAAAGCTCGACGGACCGTCGACCAGTCCCAAATCGCGATCTCCGCCTTGCTCATCCGCAACGGCACTCACCCAGGCCTCCAACGGCGCCGACGGCCGCACTCGGACGCGTCACCCGTATCCAGCCCCGAGACGAAACCGCAACACCAGCTCGCCGCCGTCACCGGTTGAACGTGCGATTTCCACCATCGGTAATCCTTCTTTCTTTTTCATAATACAAGTGCCATGAGTTATTGTTTTTATATCCAAGGAATTGTTATATTTGATTTTAAAAAAAACTGTGAGAAAAAAGAAGAAGCATCCAGAAAATAAACTTTTCATGTTAAATACGGGTGTTTGTTTTATATATTTATTTTCTTTCTATTTTTCCTGCCACATGTCATGGAATCATTGGCTACTGGGTCATTTACCGGCAGATTGAATCGTAACATGGGCATGTGTGTTGTTTTAGTTTGTTAGAACAAGATTTGTTCTGATCAATTATCTTAGTTTTGATGATAACAATAATATGAATTTTGCTTAAGATAATATGGTACTCTAATCCAATGCAATTTCCTTTTCAGGAAATATATAAAGAGTATGCATAATTCAGCGCTCAGAAGCTTTGTCTCAAGGGTTCAGCATGCAACATCAGAACATGGTCTGGCAAGACATCAGAAGATGGTCGAAGCAGAATTAGAACATGGGTCTATGGAAGCATCAGAAGAACATGAGATCAGAAGCACTGAAGTTCTGATGGTATCACGCTCAGAAGCACTTCAAGGTCAGAAGATCAGAAGATGCTTTGCACCAAGCTGTTTGACTCTGATGATATTCAAACGTTGTATACACAAACATCAGATCAGAAGGAAGTACATGTGGCAGGCTACGCTGACTGACAAAAGGAACGTTAAAGGCTAGTAAAGGCAACGTCAGTAGACACAGCGTGAACAAGGCTCGAGGTAGTTGACAAAAGCGTATAACATTAAATGCGATGCTGTACGGAACACGCAAAGCATTAAATGCACTCAACGGTCATCTTCTCCAACGCCTATAAATATGAAGTTCTGATGAGAAGCAAGGTTAACCAATTTGTAACGATCCTGAACAAAACAACTCATATTAACTTGCTGAAACTCTGTTCTATTCAAAGCTCAGAATCTTCATCTTCATCAAAGCTCACTACATTGCTGTTGTAATATATTAGTGAGATTAAGCTTAAACGTTAAGAGAAATATCACAGTTTGTGATTATAGCTTTTAAGAAGCAATTGTAATACTCTTAGAATTGATTACATTAAGTTGTAAGGAACTAGAGTGATCGTGTGGATCAGAATACTCTAGAAAGTCTTAGAGGGTATCTAAGCAGTTGTTCCTGGAGTGATCAGTGTGTGATCAGAAGACTCTGGAAGACTTAGTTGCTGACTAAGTGGAGAACCATTGTAATCCGTGCGATTAGTGGATTAAATCCTCAGTTGAGGTAAATCATCTCTGCGGGGGTGGACTGGAGTAGTTTAGTTAACAACGAACCAGGATAAAAATAACTGTGCAATTTATTTTTATCTGTCAAGTTTTTAAAGCTACACTTATTCAAACCCCCCCTTTCTAAGTGTTTTTCTATCCTTCAATTGGTATCAGAGCGCCGGTTCTAAGGTGCAAGCACTTAACCGTGTTTAGAAAAGATTCAGGAAGAGAAAAACGCTTCAGTAATAGATGGCTGATGAAACTACAAAGTCTACATCTACATCTGGCTCTGCTGAGCAACACAACGGTAACAATGGTTATACTAGACTGCCGGTATTTGATGGTGAAAACTTTGTATACTGGAAAGATAAACTGGAAAGTTACTTTCTTGGTCTTGATGGTGATCTATGGGATCTTCTGATGGATGGTTACAAACATCCAGTAAATGCCAGTGGCGTAAAGCTGACAAGGCAAGAAATGAGTGATGATCAGAAGAAGCTTTTCAGGAATCATCATAAATGCAGAACTGTTTTGCTGAATGCTATCTCTCATGCTGAGTATGAGAAGATATCTAACAGGGAAACGGCCTATGACATATATGAGTCCTTGAAAATGACTCATGAAGGAAATGCTCAAGTCAAGGAGACTAAAGCTCTCGCTTTAATCCAGAAGTATGAAGCCTTCAAGATGGAGGATGATGAAGACATTGAAAAGATGTTTTCAAGATTTCAAACTCTTACTGCTGGATTGAGAGTTCTTGACAAGGGATACACCAAGGCTGATCACGTAAAGAAGATCATCAGAAGCTTACCCAGAAGATGGGGTCCTATGGTGACTGCATTCAAGATTGCAAAGAATCTGAATGAAGTTTCTCTGGAAGAGCTTATCAGTGCCCTGAGGAGTCATGAAATTGAACTGGATGCAAACGAGCCTCAAAAGAAAGGTAAGTCTATTGCATTAAAATCCAATATCAAGAAATGCACTAACGCTTTTCAGGCTAGAGAAGAAGATCCTGAAGAATCAGAATCTGAAGAAGAAGATGAACTGTCCTTGATCTCCAGAAGGCTAAATCAACTCTGGAAGAACAAGCAAAGGAAGTTCAGAGGCGTCAGAAGTTCAAAGAAATTTGAACGTGGAGAATCTTCTGATGACAGAAGATTTGACAAGAAGAAGGTCATGTGCTATGAATGCAATGAGCCTGGACACTTCAAGAATGAATGTCCAAAACTTCAGAAGGAAAATCCCAAGAAGAAGTTTCATAAGAAGAAAGGTCTTATGGCAACCTGGGATGAGTCAGAAGATGATTCAAACTCTGAAGATGAGCAGGCTAACTGTGCGCTGATGGCGACAGAAGATGACGGATCAGAATCTACATCAAAATCAGATTCTGAAGAGGTATTTTCTGAACTTACTAGAGATGAGTTAGTTTCCGGTCTAACAGAACTTCTGGAATTCAAGTCTCAGATTAGTCTCAAATACAAAAAGCTGAAAAAGCTATTTGAATTTGAAACAAAGAAGCTTGAGTTGGAGAATTCTGAATTAAAAGAAAAACTTTCAAAATTATCCAATAATGTTGGATCTCCTTCTGATTCAGAAAAATCCACTCCTAGTCTAAACCATATTCTGAAAGAATATGATTTAAGTTTCAGGAAGTTCTTATCTAGAAGTATTGGCAGAAGTCAGCTAGCTTCTATGATATATGATGTGTCTGGAAACAAAAGAGTCGGCATTGTTTTGAGGGTGAAACCCCATACAAACTTGAACCTGTTGATGAAATGAAATTCACATACAAGCCATTGTATGATCAGTTCAAGTATGGCCACTCCCATGATATTAGGCACACTTCACATGCTCAAAGTTTTCACATTACACACACCAAAAAGCATGTGACACAACCTAGGAAATATCATGAAACTCACATTAAAAATTATCATGCTGTTCCTCCTATTGCTTACAATGTTAAACCCAAGTTCAATCAGAACTTGAGAAAATCTAACAAGAAAGGACCCAAGAAAATGTGGGTACCTAAGGATAAGATTATTCCTATTGCAGATATCCTTGGCTGCAAAAAGGACAAAGCACAACATGTCATGGTACCTGGACTCTGGATGCTCACGACACATGACAGGAAGAAGGTCTATGTTCCAAGACCTAGTGCTTAAGTCTGGAGGAGTAGTCAAGTTTGGAGGAGATCAGAAGGGCAAGATTATTGGCTCTGGAACTATAAAGTCTGGTAACTCTCCTTCCATTTCTAATGTACTTCTTGTAGAAGGATTAACACATAACCTCTTATCTATCAGTCAATTGAGTGACAATGGTTATGATATAATCTTTAATCAAAAGTCTTGCAAGGCTGTAAATCAGAAGGATGGCTCAATCCTATTTACAGGTAAGAGGAAGAACAACATTTATAAGACAGATCTGCAAGATCTTATGAGTCAGAAGGTGACTTGTCTTATGTCTGTTTCTGAAGAGCAGTGGGTCTGGCACAGAAGATTAGGTCATGCTAGTTTGAGAAAGATTTCTCAGATTAACAAACTGGATCTTGTCAGAGGACTCCCTAATCTGAAATTCAAATCAGATGCTCTTTGTGAAGCATGTCAGAAGGGCAAGTTCTCCAAACCTGCATTCAAGTCCAAGAATGTTGTTTCTACCTCAAGGCCATTAGAACTCTTGCACATTGATCTGTTTGGCCCAGTCAAAACAGCATCTGTCAGAGGGAAGAAATATGGATTAGTCATCGTAGATGATTATAGCCGCTGGACGTGGGTAAAATTCTTGAAACACAAGGATGAGTCTCATTCAGTGTTCTTTGATTTCTGCATTCAGATTCAATCTGAAAAAGAGTGTAAAATCATAAAGGTCAGAAGTGATCATGGTGGTGAATTTGAGAACAGATTCTTTGAAGGGTTCTTCAAAGAAAATGGTATTGCCCATGATTTCTCTTGTCCTAGAACTCCACAGCAAAATGGAGTTGTAGAACGAAAGAATAGGACTCTGCAAGAAATGGCCAGAACCATGATCAATGAAACCAATATGGCTAAACATTTCTGGGCAGAAGCAATAAACACTGCATGCTATATTCAGAATAGAATCTCTATCAGACCTATTCTAAATAAGACTCCTTATGAATTGTGGAAGAATAAAAAGCCCAACATTTCATATTTCCATCCTTTTGGATGTGTATGTTTTATTCTGAACACTAAAGATCATCTTGGTAAGTTTGATTCCAAAGCTCAAAAATGTTTCCTTCTTGGATATTCTGAACGCTCAAAAGGCTACAGAGTATACAATACTGAAACATTGATTGTGGAAGAATCAATCAATATCAGGTTTGATGATAAGCTTGGTTCTGAAAAACCAAAGCAGTTTGATAATTTTGCAGATTGTGATATTGATATATCAGAAGTTGTTGAGCCAAGAAGCAACGCATCAGAAGCAGAGCTTCTCAGAAGCAAAGAATCTGAAGATCAAGTATCAGCTTCTCTGGAGAATCTAAGCATTTCTAAAGAACCATCTGTCAGAAGATCATCCAGACTCATCTCTGCTCATTCAGAAGATGTCATTCTTGGAAAGAAGGATGATCCAATCAGAACAAGAGCATTCCTTAAGAACAATGCAGACTGTCAATTAGGTCTTGTATCTTTGATCGAGCCAACTTCTGTTGATCATGCTCTAGAAGATCCAGACTGGATAATTGCTATGCAAGAAGAACTGAATCAGTTTACAAGGAATGATGTTTGGGATCTTGTTCCTAGACCAGATGGACTCAATATAATCGGTACAAAATGGGTCTTCAGAAACAAGCTCAGTGAGAAAGGTGAAGTGGTAAGGAACAAAGCCAGACTGGTGGCTCAGGGTTATAGTCAGCAAGAAGGGATTGACTATACAGAAACCTTTGCACCAGTGGCCAGGTTAGAATCTATTCGTCTATTAATTTCATTTGCCACTCAACATAACATCACTCTCTATCAGATGGATGTTAAGAGTGCCTTCTTAAATGGTTATATAGATGAAGAAGTTTATGTCCATCAACCTCCTGGTTTTGAAGACTCTATGTCTCCTAATCATGTTTTTAAACTAAAGAAATTGTTGTATGGATTGAAACAAGCTCCCAGAGCTTGGTATGAACGCTTAAGTTCTTTCCTTCTGGATAATGGTTTCACTAGAGGAAAAGTGGACACTACTCTCTTTTGTAAAACCTTTAAAAGGGATATTTTAATTTGTCAAATATATGTAGATGATATTATTTTTGGAACATCTAATGCTACACTTGGAAAGGAGTTTGCTGAGTCTATGCAGGCTGAGTTTGAAATGAGCATGATGGGAGAACTCAAGTATTTCCTTGGAATACAAATAAATCAAACATCAGAAGGAACGTATGTTCACCAAACCAAGTATGTGAAGGAACTTCTGAAGAAGTTTAATCTTCTAGACTGCAAAGAAGCCAAAACTCCTATGCATCCAACATGCATCCTAGGTAAGGATGAAGTAAGTAAGAAGGTAGATCAGAAGTTATACAGAGGTATGATTGGATCTCTTCTATATTTGACTGCTTCTAGACCTGACATTCTGTTCAGTGTTTGTTTGTGTGCTAGATTCCAATCAGATCCTAGAGAATCTCATTTAACTGCTGTTAAGAGAATTCTAAGGTATCTGAAAGGTACTACTAATGTTGGCTTAGTTTACAGAAAATCTAAAGAATACAACTTAGTAGGATTCTGTGATGCTGACTATGCTGGAGACAGAATTGAAAGAAAGAGTACTTCAGGAAGTTGCCAATTTCTTGGAAGTCATTTGATCTCCTGGTATAGCAAGAAGCAAGCAACTATTGCTCTATCAACAACAGAAGCAGAATATGTCGCTACTGCTGGTTGCAGTACACAGATGCTCTGGATGAAGAGTCAGTTAGAAGATTATCAGATATATGAGAGTAACATTCCTATATTCTGTGATAATACTTCTGCTATATGTTTATCTAAGAATCCTATTCTTCATTCAAAGGCTAAACATATTGAGATTAAACATCATTTCATAAGGGACTATGTTCAGAAGGGTGTTATATCTTTAAACTTTGTGGATACAGACCATCAATGGGCTGATATCTTTACAAAACCCCTGGCTGAAGATAGGTTTAAGTTCATTCTGAAGAACATCAGTATGGATTTATGCCCAGAATGAGAAGATGAGAAGTTCTTACGTATGAGTATCTTCTGAAATGAATGTGGATTTCTTTTTAAATCAGAAGTTCTGATTGAAATCTTTTAGAAATTATGATTCGGTTATTACTAACGTTTCATTGTCTAAGTTGATTCAGAACCTCTTTTAAAGCAAAACAGCTGTAACGTTTTATCTCGGGATGGTAAACCTGTCGTTACTGTTCATGGATAAGCGCGCGTGCAGTTGAAGGGACGCCGACCATAGGTAACTGTGCTAGTCACCTCATTTGTCTTTATTATCTCTCCTCATGTCACGTAACATTAAATGCTATCCATCATTTGTTTCATTTTTTTTTAAATACTCTTCAAACGCTTCTCCTTCCCTCTTATATTTTCTCTATTACACTCTGTCTTTGTTTTCCTTCTCTATCTCTTTGAATTCCTCATCAAGTTTTTTTTTCTCTCTCCTAGTTCAAACCTAGCGTTCATCTTGAATCCTTTGTCTGGATTTCTTAATCATGCTCGGGATGGCTCTCCTAATACCTCTCAAGTCAGACCTCTTCTTTGATGTTGTTATCAACTTTCACCCAAAGACAGAAGCCTTTCTTGAGTTATGGGAAGAGGTTAAGAATGATATTTTTAACTTCTATGTTAAGAGAAAGCCCCGTTTGCAACAGCAGTTCTCTGTCTGTGAACTGTCCCTCTCTTCCTCTTTGGTCTCTTGGATCTCTCCTACAGTGGAGGTTCTAGTCTGGAAGACAAGAAGACCACAGGGATTCCTGATGGGTTGACACAGAATGTGTCTTGCTAGGGTGTTGTTTTTAATTTTTGTAGTCATTTCCTCTTGGGATGACTTTTTATGTATTTGCTAGGAATGTTTCTCATCTTGTTAAACATAAGAACCTTTTGTAACATCTTTTGATTATCAATGAAAAGTTTCTTTGTTTTTACATTCCAGTAATTTTATTTGTCGTTTTATTCATCTAAATCTTTTGAAATATTCTTTTTGATGTTATGACAAAAAGGGGGAGAAGATAAATGATAAATGATTTGATTAATCTATCAGCTGCTGGGTAAAGCTCCCACACATTTACTAACAAGAACTGCAAGTTCTATATGGTTTAAGTGTTTTGCAGGTATAAAGAAGTGAAGAGAATCTTCAAAGCAAACACAAGAAGCAAAACCATAAGAAGTGTTATTCTGTAAAAAGAATAAGCTCATGGAAACTGAAGCAAGCTGAGTGCTGTCAAGCTTCAGAAATCAGAAGCAAGAAAGAAGAATGAATCAGAAGCACTGATAATAGAATTTGATCCATATTTGTCTATTTGCGCTGACAAAATTCTATTTGCTCTGATATATTATTTCAGCCTATATGGCTCTGATACATATCATGTGTTCTAATATACATTTTATGTTCTGACTCGTTCATGCTGACTTTTGTCGTTTAGTTTTTGTTCTGTAACATTTCAGGATGTAGAGATGCTCTGATGATGCTCTGGTACATTCAACAATGTTCTGATACAAATCTAGCATGAAGTGATGATTGGTAGAAATTCAAAGCTCTGAAGCTATCCGAGGGAAGCAGAAATCAGAAGCTGTGAATGTTCTAAAGATCCAGAAAACTCAAGTTCTGAAGCTGTCCTAAATGGAAGCAGAAATCAGAAGCTGTGAATGTTCTGAAGATCAAAGAAATTCAAGTTCTGAAGCTGTCCTAGATGGAAGCAGAAATCAGAAGCTGTGAGTGTTCTAGGAATCTAAAGAAATTCTAGTTCTGAAGCTGTCCAATGGAAGCAGAAGTCAGAAGCTATGAATTCTCTGAAGACAGAAGCTTATGTGATCGTCTCTACCGAAATAATCAGGGAAGTCTTTTATTAAAGTTCTTCGAGTATTTATTTCAGGGGGAGATTATTTATCTCAGGGGGAGATTGTTAATCTCAGGGGGAGACATATTCATATGCTTATGCTATAGCTGTGTAATTTGTCTTTTGCCGTCTGCTCTTTCTGATCGCAAATTCATATCATTTATATATGTTTTTGTCATCATCAAAAAGGGGGAGATTGTTAGAACAAGATTTGTTCTGATCAATTATCTTAGTTTTGATGATAACAATAATATGAATTTTGCTTAAGATAATATGGTACTCTAATCCAATGCAATTTCCTTTTCAGGAAATATATAAAGAGTATGCATAATTCAGCGCTCAGAAGCTTTGTCTCAAGGGTTCAGCATGCAACATCAGAACATGGTCTGGCAAGACATCAGAAGATGGTCGAAGCAGAATCAGAACATGGGTCTATGGAAGCATCAGAAGAACATGAGATCAGAAGCACTGAAGTTCTGATGGTATCACGCTCAGAAGCACTTCAAGGTCAGAAGATCAGAAGATGCTTTGCACCAAGCTGTTTGACTCTGATGATATTCAAACGTTGTATACACAAACATCAGATCAGAAGGAAGTACATGTGGCAGGCTACGCTGACTGACAAAAGGAACGTTAAAGGCTAGTAAAGGCAACGTCAGTAGACACAGCGTGAACAAGGCTCGAGGTAGTTGACAAAAGCGTATAACATTAAATGCGATGCTGTACGGAACACGCAAAGCATTAAATGCACTCAACGGTCATCTTCTCCAACGCCTATAAATATGAAGTTCTGATGAGAAGCAAGGTTAACCAATTTGTAACGATCCTGAACAAAACAACTCATATTAACTTGCTGAAACTCTGTTCTATTCAAAGCTCAGAATCTTCATCTTCATCAAAGCTCACTACATTGCTGTTGTAATATATTAGTGAGATTAAGCTTAAACGTTAAGAGAAATATCACAGTTTGTGATTATAGCTTTTAAGAAGCAATTGTAATACTCTTAGAATTGATTACATTAAGTTGTAAGGAACTAGAGTGATCGTGTGGATCAGAATACTCTAGAAAGTCTTAGAGGGTATCTAAGCAGTTGTTCCTGGAGTGATCAGTGTGTGATCAGAAGACTCTGGAAGACTTAGTTGCTGACTAAGTGGAGAACCATTGTAATCCGTGCGATTAGTGGATTAAATCCTCAGTTGAGGTAAATCATCTCTGCGGGGGTGGACTGGAGTAGTTTAGTTAACAACGAACCAGGATAAAAATAACTGTGCAATTTATTTTTATCTGTCAAGTTTTTAAAGCTACACTTATTCAAACCCCCCCTTTCTAAGTGTTTTTCTATCCTTCATAGTTTTCTTTTTATCATAGAAAAAAAAAGTGTTAATTAATTTAGTTTGAAAAAGTCAATAACTCATTTATGTATTCATTATTTATTATTCATTGTAATTACTATTAGTTATACTAATTTTTTAAAACTGAGTTTAAAATGTAAACCAAAATTAAAACGTATATTTTTTAGGTTAGGTTATTAATTAGGTTACTAGGTCACTTAATTTCTATCATTAACTTAAATGATCAAAATACAAAAAATATTAGTTAATTGGTTTATTTCATGTTTTTTTATATATAATAAAAATTCCAAAAAATATTTTAGTTTAATTTTTCATATATTAAAATACTAAAAAATAGGTTATTTAATTTTTAATTCTTTTTTTTTTAAATTTAGAAGGTCTATTTCTACATTTTCTTAATACTAACCACTTTCTTGCTTTGCGAGGTGCTACACTTGAGGCTTTCAGATTATCTTCACGGATATTTATAATTTACTTAATTTTGCACACTTAATCGTTTTATCTTCATTCGGTTGTTGTAATTAATTTCTATCCCCATTCGTTTGGTAATTTGTAATCCCCATCCCGAAGCCATGTAATAGCGTAGGAATTTTACTTTTCGGCACTTTATTTTTCTGCAAATATTACTGCTTAGATGTATTCTAATTAGGGTGTGTATGGCAAGATAACTTAATCAACGCTAGCTAACCTAACTCAAGATTAAATACTCGAATCTAACACACTTTTTTGCACCCACTCACCCTTAGGGTACGCCCCTCTTGGTTGCCTTCGATTATAAGGTCGTGTGCCTCAAAATGTAGAGGTACCCATTAGCAAAGGTCCCTTAATACAAAATCGTCACTAAGTCCCTCGATGACCCTCAACTGTTGCCTACGGAAAAATGACGATCGTCCATTCGAAATTGCTAAAGGTACCTCTACCTGTTGCCTTCAAAACGACCTCGATGACCCTTTGATGACCCGCACGTCCAATATAACAAGGACTACCTACTCCTATATAGTATGGATAGTCCTGGGAACTTTAAAAATTACAAAAAAAGACCAATTAGTTAGGGTAGTGCTCTTAATCTGCCTAGCTCAACAAAAATATCTTTTCAACACTCTTTCGAAAAAACTAAGGCTACGCATTTACGCTAAAGTCCTTATGCCTCTTTTCAACTAAAAACAAACAAACATGAGCTAAGCAAATTAAGAGCCCGTAGATAACTACGGATGAAAAGGGTGCTTGCACCTTCCCTTTTCATAACTTACCCCCCGAGCCCGTTTTCTTTCAAATAAGGTCTTTTTCTGTACTTTTTGCCTTTCCTAACATTGGACAAAATAAAAGTCGGTGGCGACTCATGCTCACCGCGACATTGTTTGCGAAATAAAAATAAAAGTCAGTTCACCGAGTTACAGAACTGGCGACTCTACTGGGGAGTCTTTAAGAGGGGTTTACCTTAGGGCTTAGTTCATTGTAAATGTTTTTAATTGTTTGTTTGTATGCTTTATTTTTAAGGGAAATGCTTGGGTTTGTCATTGTGTGAAAGATCCTACACCCGGATCTGAGTACCTTAGGTAAATGGCATGAGATCAAGGAGACTGCACAGCGTATACTGATGTGGTTGATCTGATGGCCATCGTTAGTGTGACACATTGGTTTGTCCTGGTGTTCCTTGGGATCCGACTCGAGGAAATGCTTGGCTACCTCGTGGTGTCATTAAGCACTAATTCGCCACTAGAACCTTAGTTGAACTAAACCTTGGCCTTTTAGAAAGTAGCGAGATGGCTGGCTTTGGTTCCGACTGAAGTTGGTTGATACTCGAAGCTACACTCATATGGACTGGACTTTCGGGACCTTTTCGGTTGGTGATTCGATTGCCGAACTGAGATAAGCGCCTTCGAGAAAGGTCAATGATATGAGCTCCTTAGAACCCGATCTTTATTTAGGACAGGATGAGCCAACTAAACTTCAGTGGGGAGGGTACTTACCTTTGGACTCCATGCAAGTCTTTAAACCTAAGGCTACTTGTGTGACTTGTTTGTATTTATTATCTAACCGTTTGGTTTCCTTGCAAGGTTTGTTTATACCCTAACTGTTTGGTTTCCTTGCAGGATTTGTGTGTACCCTAACAAATTGATCTCCTTGCAGGATTTGTTATACCCTAACAACTTGATCTTCTTGCAGGATTTTTTTCATACCCTAACGATTTGATTTCCTTGCAGGTTTTATGTGTAGGACTCCCTTGTCCATATTACCTTATGCTTTTACCAAACATGTTTACTAACCTTTTTCAAGGATCTTAGGAATTCATGGCGCATACTTTCCAGGTACTATGGAAAGACTATCAAGAGCCTAAACTTCTGACAAGGGGCAAGAGGATTTATTTTCCTCTAGCCAGATGCCTTCAAACTCAAGGGTACAATTCCTATCAAGGGGCAAGAGGATTTATTTTCCTTTAGCCACATGCTTTTAAGCTCAAAAGTACCATACCCCGAATCAGAGGCTATGACCCACTGGATATGGTGAGCCTGATTCTTAAAGAAGGACGTTCAAAGATGGAAATCGTAGTTCTTCAACAAAGCTGCAACTACATTTCAATGTTGCAAATTGGGTTCCAGAAAGATCCTTGAAAACATTGCATATGCATTTGCATACATATCATTGCATAACAGGTTTCCAGACAACGAGCTTATCATTTTCTGCCTCAAATCCCTAAAGCTTGATACTTACAACTCCTTTGTGGCTTCGTCAGAATCTTCTTCTTAGAAGTAATCTGTAGTTCAGATACGAACACTTGGTTTGATTTCCTCTCTGGGGCACTTGGTCAGTCGATCGATAATTGCCAACTAGTCCGAGATAAGGTACAAGACCTGATTGATGCAAAGGCTATCATATTCACACCTGCAGGCCAGATTTGAAGTTCTCCTTCGACTCAATGGACCTTCTGAAGCAATAAGTCCATACGGAGAAAATCTCCTCAATGTTGCCAATTCGTAATTTCTCATGCATTTTCATGCGTAATCTTTCTTGTTCTTGTTAATACTGTCTATATGCAATACTTGTTTGTTTTTGAACTATAATAACGATGCATCGGATGTGTTTGTCTCGAAAAAATTCATTCGCTCTCGCTCTAATATGTTCTTATTTGCTTGTGATACCAAGCTCTCAGTGATAAAGCATGATGACTCTGAAGGGAGAATGACGAACACATAATACCAATAATCTCAAATAGTGTGCTTTCGAGTAAAACCCTGTTGATGATGTACAGGCATTGTTTCAAATTCCCAAACACTGGAGATATAAGGAAGTTAATCCCTTGTCAACCCCTCTGAGCCTTGAAGTAGGAGTTTCTTTTCTATACGAAAAAACCCTCACATTTAACCTAGGGGCAGGGTAGTGTTCGGTTAAACTGATTGAGTGTTCAAAATTCAGCAGGAGCTCGCATCTAAGGATACAACAATGGTTATCCTTCAAAAGGTTGAGCAAAAGTCGAGACCGCAATGATTATCCCTCACATTTGGATGTCAAAATATGACGATACAACAACGACTATCCCTCGTCGGCCAAGAAATAAGGCAGTCACAATCTTTTCAACGAATCAAAGACATCTCAGGGTCATACGACTTGTTCAAAAAAGAAAATAATGGAAAAAGAAAAAAGAAAAGAAAGCCCGCTAAGTCAACAAACTTGAAAACAAGTGACTTATGCAAAAGTTAGGGCATCCCGTTGGACTTTAAACTCGGAATTCAAAAGAATTTGTCCAGGCAAAAGTTAGGGAAACAAAAAAGGATCCTCAACAAAAGGGGAAAATTCGCGTGTCTATAATTTCAAGATCGTGTGATCAGACACCAAGAATAAAAGGTAAGTGACTGCCACGTCCGAACACCTCGTCGATTCCTCAATCGTCTCTAACTCCTCTTGAAGGATGAATGCTCGCGTCGAGTTAACTGAACTTAGGTTGGAGAACATCACGAAGGGGGTGGGCACCAATAAAATTTTGAGCCTATATATCTTTTTTTTTCTAAAACCATTAACCTGGCCACGTTACAACCCTCAAAAGTCCTAATTGAAGCAGGGTTAATTCGAAAGCATACTATAACGAGAAAACGGTAAACCGACTCCTAGGAGTTTTGCTAAAACATTTGAGTTGGTATCACGCCACTTTTCACAAAAATCGATGTTTTGACATCCTTTCAAAAAAAATTATTTTTTTTCAAGACAAACATGAATTTTGCATTACATTTATATTTCTCATAATAAACATTCTTGCATATGAACAAGTACTTGACACCAGGAAAGCCTCCATCATGAGCTGCAGATTAAAAGTCTAATCCTCTCAAGGGACAAGTTGTCTTCGGATCTCCGTTGAGTTCGAGCATGAACATCTCAAATTATAATCACCCTCAGGGTCACAAAAACGGTTGAAATACCCCATGGACTAAGCGTCCAGATATTCGGGGTAATCAAGCCAAGATTCAAAGGATCTCTCAAAACTGCTGAAATTACCAGGAGCCTTCACCCAAGCACAACTAGAATTACCTCCAACCCTGATCAACCAGGGGCATGATTCCTAAGTTCATAATACAGGGGCATGTTGCTTATGATAGCACGAATATCAGAAAGTCCCCCGATAGATAAAGCTGCAGAGACGTCTCGTACGCCCGACTCAGTCAGTCAAAAGCTTGTATATACAAGGGGCATGACATATCTCATTCATCAGGGGCAATCAAGTCAAGATTCCGAGAATCTCTCAAAGATGCAAAAAACAATCAGGGGCATGTATCCAAGTAAATCTTAGTCTATTTCCAATCAACATGGGGCATTGTCCTGGGTCAATGATTACGAGGGGCATGACGCCCATAGTGCACATCTCATAAAGTCCTCGCGAGGCGAATCTTTCCGAAGTCCCTACTAACTGGGGCAAATCTATGCAAGTCCAGTTTGACAGCTTGATCAATACTCAGTAGGGTGTCCTAAATCGAATGGTAGTTACTACAATACTGGAGGCAATTTTCAAGACACCCATGTCTCCCCACAGAGTCGGGTTCACAAGATCATATCCCCACAGAGTAATCCTTAAAGAAGATATCTTTGAACATACTCGTCCCGACAAAGACATGGCTCCCCACTAGAGTTTACATCTTCAACACCACCGGTTCTCCGACACGTTGCTCTTTTCCAACATGGCTTACTAATATCTTTATCTCCAGTCAGGGTACATCAAGTTACTGGTTATCCCCAAGCAAGAATCATAAATTCCCAGCTGAGCATCTTCAAAACAAGATCAGACATCAAAACCACAAAGGCATAGAGATTTATTTTCTCAATAAATACAACATAAATCATATTCACATATCATATGGCATAAACATATTCATACATTGCATACATTACCTCATAATGAATTCATCCATAACATACAAAGTTTCTCTTTTATTCTGAGGGACTCATTACATAATACATGCATCATGACATTGCATAACTATACCTATTGCAGGATACAGGCACAGACAAATGAACGAAATCTCCAACCTTCCAAGATCTAATTCAGTTACTACGAACGGTACTGACACGGTCAACGCTCGAAGATCTAATTCATTTACCACGAACGGTAATGACACGATCACTTTCAAAGATCTAATTCAGTTACTACGAACGGTACTGACACGGTCAACGCTCAAAGATCTAATTCATTTACCACGAACGGTAATGACACGGTCATTTTCAAAGATCTAATTCAGTTACTACAAACGGTACTGACACGGTCAACTCCCAGAGATCTAATTCTATCATCACGAACGGTGTAGACACGATCATTGACCTTCCCAGTCTAATTCAGTTACTACGAACGGTACTGACACGACAAGAGAATCTAATTCTATCATCACGAACGATGTAGACACGATTATCTCTCTAAGATCTAATTCGGTTACTACGAACGGTACTGACACGATCAACTCTCAGAGATCTAATTCCATCATCACGAACGGTGTGGACACGATCAACTGCTTCTAAGTCTAATTCAGTTACTACTAACAGTGCTGACACGACCAACTCTCAGAGATCTAATTCCATCATCACGAACGGTGTGGACACGATCAACTATTTCCTAAAGTCTAATTCAGGCACTACGAACTGTGCTGACACGACCAACTCTCAAAGATCTAATTCATCTACTACGAACGGTAATGACACGATCAACATTCAAATACTCCTCAACACAGGGGATCAGTCTAACGCACGACTTATCCTCCAACCTAACACACAACTCATTCCTTCAACCTAACGCACGACTCATTTCTTCAACCTAACGCACGGTTTTCCAGACATCTGTTGATGCAAGCTAGACCCAGTCTAACGTACGACTCAACCTAGGTCTTTTCCTCAGAAACAGTCTAACGTACGACACGTTCTGACTCTTAAGTACATCAAGTCAGATGGCATCTTCAAGCCCATCTCCATCATACATATTCTCGACACACCTGGATGGCATCTTTAAGCCCATCTCAGACAATTTTCTGTCAATATCCGGATGGCATCTTTAAGCCCACCTCCGACAACATCATGTCAATCCAACTAGTGGCATCTTTGAGCCCATTCAAACCATCTCCGACATAGGTCCCTGCATCAGCAAGGCAAATTTTGTAGTACTCAAGTGTTCAATCATCTTCCACCTTCAGATTCCGATAGGCATACAGGCCAATCTACATCCTCAGGTTTAAGAAGATTGAACAGGGGCAGCTGTCATACCCCAAAATTTACCCTCACATATTTGCAAATGTCATTTTATTTCAAATAATTGACATAGCCCAGTTGGTAAGAGTGTGAGGCTTGCGACTACAAGGTTCTGAGCTCGAATCTACTCCTAACTTTTTTCCCTTTTAATTGGTTCTAGCTTTAGTTTTTATTTTATTTATATTCATAAAATCACAAAAAATAAGTTTTTTTTTATCATTTAATTTTTAATTTTCGTATTAATTAAATATTCTTGTTTTAAATAATCAATTTTTCATTTTTATGCACTTTTTAGTAAAAATCAATAAAAATTCTAAAATATTCAAAAAAATCCAAAAAGATAAATTTTGATCTTGATTTGTTATTTACAGCATTTTTTTTAATACAAAATCAATCTGAGTTAATATTTCAATTAGGCTTATTTTGTTTTCCTTTTTCACTCTAACCTAATTTTTCAATATAAATATGAGAACAACGAACCCTATTAAAAACACAACCTTACACGGCTAAAATTCACACAACAACTTTTCCGGCCTTTCACTCTCACGTACACAATACACTGACCAAGCGTACAAACTTCTAACCAAATTTCTCAAAACCCTTCCTTGTACATACAATATACTAATTTTCATTCACCTCACTGACTTATTAACCACACATTCATGGTTATCACTAAACCACCCTCAACCACAAAATCCACTCCACAACACCATTGTCACAAAGCTGTAAAAAACTATATAATTCAAAACCCATAAACTCTTTCAACCATACTCAAGCAATATTACCCAAAAAAACAAACACTACTTGTTTTATTAACAATTACAACAACATTTGTTTATGTTTTTTTTGCAGTAAATTTTTCGATCCAAAATAGCACAATATATAGATCGCAAAGCTCGACGGACCGTCGACCAGTCCCAAATCGCGATCTCCGCCTTGCTCATCCGCAACGGCACTCACCCAGGCCTCCAACGGCGCCGACGACCGCACTCGGACGCGTCACCCGTATCCAGCCCCGAGACGAAACCGCAACACCAGATCGCCGCCATCACCGGTTGAACGTGCGATTTCCACCATCGGTAATCCTTCTTTCTTTTTCATAATACAAGTGCCATGAGTTATTGTTTTGATATCCAAGGAATTGTTATATTTGATTTAAAAAAAAAACTGTGAGAAAGAAGAAGAAGCATCCAGAAAATAAACTTTTCATGTTAAATACGGGTGTTTGTTTTATATATTTATTTTCTTTCTATTTTTCCTGCCACATGTCATGGAATCATTGGCTACTGGGTCATTTACCGGCAGATTGAATCGTAACATGGGCATGTGTGTTGTTTTAGTTTTCTTTTTATCATAGAAAAAAAAAGTGTTAATTAATTTAGTTTGAAAAAGTCAATAACTCATTTATGTATTCATTATTTATTATTCATTGTAATTACTATTAGTTATATTAATTTTTTAAAAATGAGTTTAAAATGTAAACCAAAATTAAAATGTATATTTTTTAGGTTAGGTTATTAATTAGGTTACTAGGTCACTTAATTTCTATCATTAACATAAATGATCAAAATACAAAAAATATTAGTTAATTGGTTTATTTCATGTTTTTTTATATATAATAAAAATTCCAAAAAATATTTTAGTTTAATTTTTCATATATTAAAATACTAAAAAATAGGTTATTTAATTTTTAATTCTTTTTTTTAAATTTAGAAGGTCTATTTCTACATTTTCTTAATACTAACCACTTTCTTGCTTTGCGAGGTGCTACACTTGAGGCTTTCAGATTATCTTCACGGATATTTATAATTTACTTAATTTTGCACACTTAATCGTTTTATCTTCATTCGGTTGTTGTAATTAATTTCTATCCCCATTCGTTTGGTAATTTGTAATCCCCATCCCGAAGCCATGTAATAGCGTAGGAATTTTACTTTTCGGCACTTTATTTTTCTGCAAATATTACTGCTTAGATGTATGCTAATTAGGGTGTGTATGGCAAGATAACTTAATCAACGCTAGCTAACCTAACTCAAGATTAAATACTCGAATCTAACACACTTTTTTGCACCCACTCACCCTTAGGGTACGCCCCTCTTGGTTGCCTTCGATTATAAGGTCGTGTGCCTCAAAATGTAGAGGTACCCATTAGCAAAGGTCCCTTAATACAAAATCGTCACTAAGTCCCTCGATGACCCTCAACTGTTGCCTACGGAAAAATGACGATCGTCCCTTCGAAATTGCTAAAGGTATCTCTACCTGTTGCCTTCAAAACGACCTCGATGACCCTTCGATGACCCGCACGTCCAATATAACAAGGACTACCTACTCCTATATAGTATGGATAGTCCTGGGAACTTTAAAAATTACAGAAAAAGACCAATTAGTTAGGGTAGTGCTCTTAATCTGCCTAGCTCAACAAAAATATCTTTTCAACACTCTTTCGAAAAAACTAAGGCTACGCATTTACGCTAAAGTCCTTATGCCTCTTTTCAACTAAAACCAAACAAACATGAGCTAAGCAAATTAAGAGCCCGTAGATAACTACGGATGAAAAGGGTGCTTGCACCTTCCCTTTTCATAACTTACCCCCCGAGCCCGTTTTCTTTCAAATAAGGTCTTTTTCTGTACTTTTTGCCTTTCCTAACATTGGACAAAATAAAAGTCGGATGCGACTCATGCTCACCGCAACATTGTTTGCGAAATAAAAATAAAAGTTAGTTCACCGAGTTACAGCATGTAACTCTGATTTATTTAATAATTGATGCGGGGTATTTAGAAGGGTGTTACAATAGTGGTATCAGAGCATAGTTGGTCGTTGTGACCAGAGTCTTAGTGTCAGTCTTTCCTGTGTATGCGACTAATACGAGTTATTTGTCGATACTTTTGTTCTGACTGGATTGTTTGTGATTAAGCAGAACAATGGCTGGAAGAGGAGGAAGAAATAATGATGCTATCGCTGAGGCTCTGGCATGACTGCTGGTGTGCTTGGAGGAGGTGCCGTAGGAGCAGGGATTGGTGCTGATAGGCAATTGGGGAATTTTCAGAGGAACAATCTGTTAGACGCTGGCCTTAGGATCTAGAGGGGGGGTGAATAGATCGTTCACAGTTTTACGGATTTAAACGACTTTTCAGCGGAAGTGATTCTGAATCGACTCGCGTCTATTTCGAACCACTATCGAAACGATTATATATGTGTTTAAAAACCAGTCAAGGACTTGAATTGAATGATAAGAGTATATGTTTCAGAATCAAGGCGTTTCTCTTATTGAAAATCAGATTAACTTTTTGTATGATGGACAGTGTTTGCAATGCAGTAAGAGTGATAGAAACAAATATACAAACACTTGGTGATAATGATCAAATTGAAGGTAATTCAATGTGTGATGGATTGTGATGTTTATGAACGTTCTTAGTTCACAATCTTAACACTCGAATCGTTGATCAATTTGCTATTATAACCAAATATGAACAGAATGTAAATGAAAAAGTAAAAGCGACAAGAACACGATATTTATTTAGGCAGTTCGTCGATCGTCCTCGCTACGACTACGTCTGCCCCCAATTCCAAATTGAAATTGGGTAATCTTTCATTAATGTTGAAAGTAGTATATACAAAGAAGATAACAAAGCGATAAACGATAAACCAATTATGTCGATCCTTTGAATCTTCTTCCCCCTTAATCTTGAGCAAGATCAAAGTTATCCAAGAGCTTCACTTTGATTCCCTTCTGCAGTGTCTTGATTCCTTGAACTCCCCGTTCCTCAATCGTTACACTCAGCCGAATCCTCAATGAACGCCTCTTGATAAAAACCCCCAAGAACCACCCGTCGTGGAGGACAAAACCCGCAGATTTTATTCACCAACAAACCCCACAAACCTTCACCCACTAGGAATCTTCAATTCCGTTCCATGGACGTTATCGAACTCATCACTAACCCGCAACGCAAGAATGATTATGTGTAATTGTGTTGGAGATGATGAAGAACGAAGATGAGAAGCGTTTGTGTATCTTTCAGTCGTTGGTGTTGCATTGAATAATTACCCTTGCACAATATATATGATTGCATAACAGTTGGAACCAAGAAAAACTGATTTTTGAACTTTCATGATCAGTTAGGTCGACCTCTTGTAGAGGTTAGGTCGACCTAGCAGGGTTTGCTGAAGTTTGCTCCCAGTTAGGTCGACCTGTTGAAGGAGTAGGTCGACCAGAATCCTCTTCTGATGCGTTCTGGGAACATTTTCTCAGATCAGGTCGACCTAGTTGATGTGTAGGTCGACCTAACAGGCTGATATGTAAAATTCATCAATTTAGGTCGACCTAAATGATGTGTGAGTCGACCTAGCAGGAGTATATGAATTTTTCTCCATTTTAGGTCGACCTGGGTTGATGATAGGTCGACCTAACTGCTGATTTTCTGCATTTTTCTTGTTCAGCTTGTGTTGAGTCAACCTTTATGCATAGTAGATCATCCTGTGCTTTCATGAGTGATTAAATGCTTTGCTTTTCCGATTCTTCCTTGTTGTTTGGATGCTGATTCCTCCTTGTTGTTTGGATGCTCATTTGAGTTTGCCATAAATCAAAAACATCTTAGAGTGTAATCTTGTATTCACACAATCCTCCATTGTTCAAAGGCACGCATGATCCTGAAGGTGCTCAGAAATGGCTTAAAGAGATCGAGAGAATTTTTGGAGTCATCGATTGTGTTGAGAATCTCAAGGTGAGGTATGGCACACATATGCTGTCTGAAGAAGCTGATGACTGGTGGATGGCAACCAGAGATGAACTGGATGCTGATGGTATAGAAATTACTTGGGCTATATTCAAAAGGGAATTTCTGAGAAGGTATTTTCCTGAGGATGTTAGGGGCAGAAAAGAGATTAAATTTCTGGAGTTGGTTCAAGGTAATATGACGGTACCAGAGTATGCTGCAAAGTTTGTTGAGTTGGCAAAGTACTATATTCACTACAACAATGATGAAGCTAATGAGTTCTCAAAATGTGTCAAATTTGAGAATGGTCTTCGTGGTGAGATCAAGCAGGGTATTAGGTACCAGAAGATTCGGAGGTTTGTGGACTTAGTGGACTGTAGCAGGATTTTCGAAGAGGATAACATCAAGCTGAGGTCATCTCACTCTCGCGAATTGGTTGACAGAAAGGGGAAGAAACATATGGATATAGGTAAACCATATGGTAGAGGTAAGTCTGCTGATTGGAAGAAACCCAGTGGGGGAGATTCCAGTGCTCGTATCAGATATTATAATTGTGGTGATATGGGACATCCTAGGAACGAGCTTGATCAGAAGAAGTGTTACAAGTGTGACCAAGTGGGCCATATTGCTGCTGACTATAAGAAGAAGGTTGTGACTTGTTACAACTGTGGTAAAGAGGGTCACATTAGTCTGAATTGTACCAAGCCAAAGAAGAACCAATCGGGAGGAAAAGTTTTTGCTTTCACCGGGTCAGAGACTACTCCGGAAGACATATTGATTAAAGGTACGTGTTTCATTCATGGCACACCTTTAGTTGCGATTATTGATACTGGAGCAACTCATTCTTTTATTTCTTTGGATTGTGCTGAGAGGTTGAATCTAGAGATATCTGACATAAATGGAAGTATGGTTATTGACACTCCTGCGTCGGGTTCAGTAACTACTTCATCTGCATGCTTGAATTGTCCGGTTGAGATTTTTGGTAGAGAATTCGGGATGGACTTAGTGTGCCTTCCGTTGAAACAACTCAATGTAATCCTGGAAATGAATTGGTTGGAATTCAACCATGTTCATATCAATTATTTTGCGAAGACGATAATTTTTCCTGAAGAGGTTAATTCTGATAATCTGGGAATGACAGCTAGACAAGTGAATGTAGCTATCAGAGATGGTGCAACAGTGTTTATGTTGTTTGCATTGATGGACTTGAAAGAAAAGGTGGCGAGTAGCGAACTACCAGTGGTATGCGAGTTTCCAGAAGTTTTTCCGGAGGATGTGAATGAATTACCACCGGAAAGAGATGTAGAGTTTTCTATTGATTTGGTTCCGGGAACTAGTCTAGTGTCGATGGCACCGTATCGTATGTCGCCGTCTGAGTTGGCTGAACTGAAGAAGCAGTTGGAAGAATTGCTTGAGAAGAAATTCATTCGTCCTAGTGTTTCTCCGTGGGGTGCGCCTGTGTTGCTAGTGAAGAAGAAAGAGGGTTCGATGAGGCTGTGTGTGGATTACAGACAATTGAACATGGTTACTATCAAGAATCGGTATCCATTGTCGAGGATTGATGATTTGATGGATCAGCTGGTTGGAGCGCATGTGTTTAGTAAAATTGATTTGAGTTCTGGGTATCATCAAATTCGTGTGAAAGACGACGATATTCAGAAGACTTCTTTCAGGACAAGGTATGGGCATTATGAGTATTCGGTAATGTCGTTTGGAGTTACTAATGCACCTGGTGTTTTTATGGAATATATGAACAGGATCTTTCACCCTTATCTTGACAAGTTTGTAGTGGTGTTTATAGACGATATCCTGATATATTCTAAGAATGAGGAAGAACATGCGGAACATCTCATAACTGTATTAGAGCTGTTAAAAGAGAAGCAACTTTTTGCCAAATTGTCGAAGTGTAAATTTTGGTTGGAGGAAGTCAGTTTTCTGGGACATGTAATTTCTAAGAGTGGTATTGCGGTTGATCCTACAAAGATAGAAGTGGTATCTCAGTGGGAAGCGCCGAAGT
The DNA here is from genome assembly GCF_029867415.1 of Vicia villosa. Taxonomy (NCBI): domain Eukaryota; kingdom Viridiplantae; phylum Streptophyta; class Magnoliopsida; order Fabales; family Fabaceae; genus Vicia; species Vicia villosa. The sequence goes on along the minus strand of NC_081183.1, from coordinate 36,395,334 downwards.
CAGTGTCAGAGATTCGTAGTTTCCTTGGTTTGGCAGGTTACTACAGGAAGTTTATAGAAGGCTTTTCAAAGTTATCATTGTCGTTAACTAAATTAACCGGGAAGGGACAGGCTTTTATTTGGGATGCAAAGTGTGAAGAAGGATTCCAAGATCTGAAGAAGAGGATAACTAGTGCTCCTATTTTGATTTTGCCGAATCCGACAGAATCCTTTGCTGTTTATTGTGATGCATCGCTGATGGGTTTAGGTGGTGTATTGATGCAGAATCAACAAGTGGTCGCGTATGCATCAAGACAAATCAAAGTACATGAAAGGAATTATCCGACTCATGATTTGGAGTTGGCAGCTGTGGTTTTTGTTTTGAAGTTGTGGCGACATTATTTGTATGGTTCAAGATTTGAGGTGTTCAGTGATCATAAGAGTCTGAAGTACCTCCTCGATCATAAATAGCTGAATATGAGGCAGAGAAGGTGGTTAGAATTCCTTAAAGATTATGATTTTGGTTTGAATTACCATCCAGGTAAGGCAAACGTAGTTGTTGATGCATTGAGTAGGAAGACTTTGCATATGTCTATGCTAATGGTGAAGGAATTAGATTTGATTGAACAATTCATAATCTTAAGTTTGGTGTGTGAAGGTACTTCTACTAGTGTTAAATTGGGTATGCTAAAACTAACTAGTAGTATTCTTGAAGAAATCAGAGAGGGTCAGAAAGCCGATGTTGAATTGATCGATAAGTTGACTTTGATCAATCAAGGCAAGAGTAGTGAATTCAAAGTTGACGAGAATGGTATACTGAGGTTTGGTTACAGAGTTTGTGTTCCTGATGTGGCTGAACTCCGAAAGCGTATTTTGGGAAGGACATCGTAGTGGGTTAAGTATTCATCCTGGTGCGCTACCAAGATGTATCATGATTTGAAAAATCTGTTTTGGTGGCCTGGAATGAAGAAAGAAATTGCCGAGTTTGTATATTCTTGTTTGACGTGTCAGAAGTTAAAAATTGAGCATCAGAAGCCATCTGGGTTGATGCAACCGATGTTTATTCCTGAGTGGAAGTGGGATAGCATATCAATGGATTTTGTTTTTGGTTTACCGAGAACTGTCAAGAATTGTGAAGCTATCTGGGTCGTGGTAGACAGGTTGACGAAGTCTGCACATTTTATATCGGTAAGAATGGATTATCCGATGGAGAAGCTGGCTCAGTTATATAGTGAGAAGATAATTAGTCTGCATGGTATTCCTTCAAGTATCGTGTCAGACAGAGATCTGAGATTTACGTTGAAGTTCTGGGAAGGTTTGCAGAAAGCTTTAGGTACTAAGCTGAGATTGAGTTCTGCTTATCATCCGCAGACGGATGGACAGACCGAGAGGACGACTCAGTCGTTAGAAGATCTGTTGAGGGCTTGTGTGTTGGAAAAAGGAAGTACTTGGGATAGTTATCTTCCTTTGATTGAGTTTACCTACAACAACAATTATCATTCGAGTATCGGTATGGCTCCGTTTGAGGCTTTGTATGGTAGGAGATGTAGGACGCCATTGTGTTGGTACGAATCTGGTGAGAGTGTGGTGATTGGTCCAAAAATTGTACAACAGACTACAGAGAAGATTAAGATGATTCAAGAGAAGATGAAGGCTTCTCAGAGTCGTCAGAAGAGTTATCATGACAAGAGGAGGAAAACACTTGAGTTTCAAGAGGGAGATCATGTGTTTATGAGAGTTACTCCTTTGACGAGTATTGGTCGAGCATTGAAGTCAAAGAAGTTGACTCCGCGTTTTATTGGACCATTCCAAATTTTTGAAAGAGTGGGGGAAGTGGCATATCGTATTGCTTTACCGCCGATGCTTGCAAACTTGCATGATGTATTTCATGTGTCTCAGTTGAGGAAATACATTTCAGATCCGTCCCATGTGATCCAAGTAGATGATGTACAGGTGATAGACAACTTAATGGTTGAGACGTTTCCTGTAAGGATTGAAGATTGAAGGCTGAAGCAATTGCGTGGCAAGGAAAAAGCTTTGGTCAGAGTAGCTTGGGGAGGACCGGCTGAGGGAAATGTTACCTGGGAGCTAGAGAGCCAGATGAAGGATTCTTATCCGGAACTCTTTACCTAAGGTATGTTTTCGAGGACGAAAACTCTTTTAGTGGGGGAGAGTTGTAACACCCGTATAATTTTAATTTTAATTTAATTAGAATATTGAATTAATAATTAGAATTATTAAGGATTTTGTGAAAATAATGGGAAAATAATGGTTTATGGCATTTGGGCCATGTGAGAAAATAGTAAAAAAAGGGAGTGTGAAGTAGTAAAGCTTTTACTAATTTTATTATTATTTTCATAAAACAATTGGAATTGGGAAAAAATTAAAGAACGTGAAAGACCAAAGGTTTTGGGAACACGAAGAACGTGAAGGAGAACTGAAGAAGGAGAGATCAATCAAGAACTCTTGGCTAAGGTAAGGGGGACTCCCCATTTAATCTCTATTATCGTATTGTGAATAATAGTGTGGATTAGGAGTATTATTTGGATCAATAGATTCTATATTCTGGATTTTACTGTTTGTGTTCATCATTTGGATTGGAATTTTGACTGTTAATCCCTAATAACTGAATAGATTTAGGTTGTGATGAGTAAAATTGATTGTAGAATCATAAACTGTTGATGTTCGGTGAATTCTATGTTGTTTAGAATGTGAAATTTCTGGTTTTGAAACCCAAATCGCAGGTTATACAGATGAATTCGCGAGGAAGACGAATGGGTATGTTGTTGATTTTGGTAAACTACTGCCCATTTGCGTATGATACGCATATGGTACGCATATGGAGGGGGTGATACGCGTATGATACGCTCCCCATGTGTGCATCAGGTTGCACCTTCTGCTCATACGTGTATGGTACCTGTTGATACGCGTATGCCTGGCTTGTACGCGTATGTGCATGTTTTGTGTGGAAATATGTTTCTGTTCATACGCGTATGATACGCGTATGGTGTGTGTTGTGTGGATTTTTGGCCCTGTTGGTACGCGTATGGCCAGCGTGACCTGCAGATTTTGCTGTTTTGTGATTTTGAAGGTTTGGCGACGAGTAACTTTTGAACTGATGAATCTGTATGAGTTATTGTTATATGATTTTATTGAATGATGCTATATATATATATATATATATATATATATATATATATATATATATATATATATATATATATATATATATATATATATATATATATGAACATACTTGTTAATGATGATGATGATGAATGATGATGAATGAGTATAAGATGATGCTACTCATAGTATGGTGATGATGATAGTATGTTGTATATATGTTTGCATGCATTCATAGTCATTTGACGAGGGCTGAATCCTAATGATGAGAGGATTCAGTGAAGGGCAAGGTTCCCACTGTGTGGAATATGTGATGGCAGGGCCGTATTTGGATGATGATAGATCGGTCGGTGGGTTTTCCCATTGATGATGTTGGTACCACATGCATAGTGTCAGTTTCATACATATGCATGACTTTTATAACATGATTAATATATGTTATGTGATGGCGTGATGTTTGTGGATGTGTAACGATGATGTGTCTGAATATGAAACGATTGGGTGAATGATATAACTATGATATATTGTTATTTATGATGCAATAACATTGGTTAACTGTGATGAGGATCACCCTTACTTGTTGTCATTTTCAGATTGAGGATAGCGGCGTGACTTGGTGAGGATTAGCTCATAAGTCGGTTTAGTTGTCGTGTCGGGTGTCATGCTCTGGTAGATGTAACACTAGGGGAACGCTATTTTAAGTTTATGTCATTAACTCTGTTTTGTTCAATTTATTTTGATGATTAAAGCATTGGAAATGTGATGCTAGTTTGTTGGTTATTCCGCTGTGTAAACATGAGATATCTGATTTATGAGTTATGATAAATGTTCTTCAGTGAATGTATGACATATGACTGAAATGTTTGTTTATCTATGAATTGTGACGCCCTTGTGCATGTAACTCTGATTTATTTAATAATTGTCGCGGGGTATTTAGAAGGGTGTTACAGTTAACATCCACATAATATTTAAGTTGAATGTCTCTGTGTTGTTCGATCGATTGAGAAATCGTCGAAAGAGCAATATAGTTGAGCTCTCGTCGGTGTTGCAGAAATGGACATTGATGTGAGGGGATGTGTGGTGATTCTGATGAGTATTGTAGATTGAGTACGACAGAGTGATAGATCTAAGTTTGTGAGGAGTAGTTTAGATTCGAACCAGATAAGTTTTTCTCTATCAAGAATGTATTCATTTTATGTTCATATGGTTACTTTTCTGTTTTTATTTAAAACCCATTGAACCCAAACTTAAGAACTATGAATCCGTCGAACGGAAGTTCAGTAGCACAAATCTTTGTGGACACGATAATTTCCCGGATAAATACTTCTAAATCTTTTGTTGCTTGCCGCTCTACCGCTTCAACACCTCTCCACCTCCTCAAGTGTGTCATCCGGATCGCACCCCAGCTTAGTAATAAGCATCTCCATCGCTTCCTCCTTCTTCAGCCTACCGTGACCAAGAAGGATACCCCTGATAGGTAGATGCAGGAGGCTTGTTACATCAACAAGAGTGATGGTAATCTCATCGTGAGGAATATGAAATGAGGAAGTATCTGGATGCCATCTCTCCACAAATGCCATCAGCATCCCATTATGTATCATCATGTAGCCCACCTGACAGAGTTCCCTCAAGCCAGAAGCTGCTAGTACATCCTGGAACCACGACTTGTCAGGCTGCGCAAGAGTTGCAATCATCCGGCCGTGGTTGTAGAATCTCTGCGGATCCCTATCCTGATATTTAAAAAAAACATGATTATTAATAAGCAAATTTAGAAACAGAAGAAAAAAAGTAATTAACAAAGAAAATTTACCTCTCCATTCCATATACGCCTGACTGCATAATTGTCATACCCTGTCAAAAGGGATGCGTCTATAGGACCCCGAGTACTAGATAGGCTCTGGCACCGGCTCATCCTCGTGTCTCTCTGGAGGTGACTCAGCAGATCCTGGATCGCCCGTCACTGGCACAAACACATGAGTAGAAGTAGAAGAAGTGTCACGACGACGTCTTCGGGGGGTGGCATCTATGAAGAACCCTTAGCATCATCATGGGGCCTCTGTGGTATAGTGTAGACGAGGAAGACCCCTCAACTGGGACAGATGGAGAAGGCCCGGCTGAAGCGAGTGTATCAACTGGAACAGACGTAGAGAGCCCCTCAACTGGGACAGATGGAGGAGGCCCAGTTGGAGTGGGTGTATCAACTGGAACAGACATTGAGAGCCCCTCAACTGGGACATATGGAGAAGGCTCGATTGGAGCGGGTGTATCAGGTGGAACCAAAACTCCATCAGTGACCTGAGATAGTACACGTGCCCGTTCACGCTGCACAGATGCGTGTTGTGCAGTCCTCCCATGTATATCCCTATCCGGACCGTGGGTCATAATGTCTGCATTGTGATAACATCTAGTTAGATACTATGTATCTATAAATGAACAATGATTTATAAATAAACAAGAAAAGGAAAAAAACACTCTTTCATAGATGCATCTACGGAATGCCCTAACGCTCATCTCTTCCGTAGGTGCATCTACGGAAGGCACTGAAGCTCAGAAACACAACAATGGCGTAATTTGTAACACCACGAAAATTCTTATTTATTAATTTAATTAAATTTTTAATTAATTATTTGGAGTTAGCATTTTATTGGAATTATTGGGAAATTATAAAATGTTAGTCGTTGGGCCAAATGGTGGTGTTAGTAATGTGGGGGTGCTAAGTGAGTGGGCCTATTACTAATTTATTTTATGTTTCATAAAATAAAGGGAAAATAAGGAAAAAGAGTTAGAACGTGAAAAGAAGAGAAGCTGAAGGAGAGAACTGAAGAACGTGAAAGAGGAACCAAAGAGGAAGAGGACCAAATCAAGAACTTGGCTAAGGTAAGGGGAGATTCTTCCGATTAGCTTCTCTTATCGTGTTATAGATGATAGGACTAATTAGATGTATTATTTAGGTCAATTGGATCATAGGTTAGATTATGGTTTGGGGATGGTTTGATGAAAATTGTATAATTTGACAAACTTTGCATGACTTGATGATGTTATGATGATAATAGATGCAAATTGTATGCCAAATGTGTGTTATAATATGTGTTGTGTGGCTGTATATTAAACCTTGTCGATTGGAATCGGTTTGGTCAGGGTTTGGTGGAATTGGGGTAAAACTCGTATGCTGTGTTCTGCGATTGGGGGTTGTGAAATCGCCAGTTCGCGCCGCGTCCAAGGATTGGCGCCGCAAACTGCTTGGCAGAAAGGTCAAGAAAATTTGATTCACTCAGTTCATGCCGCAAAGTGCTTGGCAGAATGTTCAAGGAAATTTGACTCGCTCAGTTTGCACCGCGAACCTTGTTTGCGCCGCGTGCTGTTAGTGATAGCTGTTTGGAAAACTTTTAAAGATGCATAACTTTCAAACCGTATGTCCGTTTTTAGTGCCGTTTTGAGCAGGATGAACCTTATGAGATAACCTATATGTTTAAATGATGGGATGAGGTGTAACTTCAATTATTTTGAAACATGATTTTATTTCTTGATGAATGACGTATTGTACGTATATGTGATGAGATGTGTTAATACGTACTATGTTTGAAATAATAATCATGTGATGATTTATGAGTTGTATAATGATGATAATTGGATGATATTAGAATGATGCTAATATATATATTTAAACATATTTGATGATGATGATGATGATGGTATAAGTTGTTAGAACAAGATTTGTTCTGATCAATATTCTTAGTTTTGATGATAACAAGGATATGAATTTTGTGTGAGATAATGTGGTACTCTAATACATTGCAATTTCCCTTTCAGGAAATATATAAAGAGTATGCACAAATCAGCGCTCAGAAGCTTTGTCTCAGAAGGTTCAGCATGCAACATCAGAACATGGTCTGGCAAGACATCAGAAGATGGTCAAAGCAGAATCTGAACATGGGTCTAAGGAAGCATCAGAAGAACTTGAGATCAGAAGTAGAAGCACTGAAGTTCTCATGGTATCACGCTCAGAAGCACTTCAAGGTCAGAAGACAAGAAGATGCTATGCACTAAGCTGTTTGACTCTGATGATATTCAAACGTTGTATACACAAACATCAGATCAGAAGAAAGTACAGGTGGCAGGCTACGCTGACTGACAAAAGGAACGTTGGAAGCTATTAAAGGCAACGTCAGTAGACACAGCGTGAACAAGGCTCGAGGTAGTTGACAAAAGCGTGAAACATTAAATGCAATGCTGTACGGAATACGCAAAGCATTAAATGCTCCCAACGGTCATCTTTTCAAGTGCCTATAAATATGAAGTTCTGATGAGAAGCAAGGTTAACCAATTCTTGACGATTTCTGTGAATATTAACTTGCTGAAACACTGTTCAAATCAAAGCTCAGAAACTTCATCTTCATCAAAGCTCACTACATTGCTGCTGTAATATATTAGTGAGATTAAGCTTAAACGTTAAGAGAAATATCACTGTTGTGATTATAGCTTTTAAGAAGCATTTGTAATACTCTTAGAATTGATTACATTAATTTGTAAGTAACTAGAGTGATCAAGTGTTGATCAGGATACTCTAGGAAGTCTTAGCTTGTGTCTAAGCAGTTGTAATTAGAGTGATCACGTGGTGGTCAGGATACTCTAAGAAAGTCTTAGCTTGTGTCTAAGCATTTGTTCCTGGAGTGATCAGGTTGTGATCAGGATACTCTAGAAGACTTAGTCGCAGACTAAGTGGAAAACCATTGTAATCTGTTGCGATTAGTGGATTAAATCCTCAGGTGAGGTAAATCACTCCGTGGGGGTGGACTGGAGTAGTTTAGTTAACAACGAACCAGGATAAAAATAACTGTGTAAATTGTTTTATCGTTCAAGTGTTTAGACTACACTTATTCAAACCCCCCCCCCCCCCTTTCTAAGTGTTTTTCTATCCTTCAATTGGCATCAGAGCGCCGGTTCTAAGGTGCAAGCACTTAACCGTGTTTAGAAAAGATTCAGGAAGAGAAAAACGCTTCAGTAAAAGATGGCTGGTGAAATTCCAACAGATCCACCTGCATCTACATCTGGCTCTGCTGAGCAATACAATGGTAACAATGGTTATACTATACCACCACTATTTGATGGTGAAAACTTTGAATACTGGAAAGATAAACTGGAAAGTTACTTTCTTGGTCTAGATGGTGAATTATGGGATCTTCTGATGGATGGTTACAAATATCCAGTGAAAGCCAGTGGCGTAAGGCTTACAAGGCAAGAAATGGATGATGATCAAAAGAAGCTTTTCAAGAATCATCATAAATGTAGGACTGTTTTGCTGAATGCTATCTCTCATGCTGAGTATGAGAAGATATCTAACAGGGAAACTGCCCATGATATATATGAGTCATTGAAAATGACCCATGAGGGAAATGCTCAAGTCAAGGAGACTAAAGCTCTTGCTCTAATCCAGAAATATGAAGCCTTCAAGATGAAGGATGATGAAGATATTGAGAAGATGTTCTCAAGATTTCAAACTCTAACTGCTGGATTGAGAGTTATGGATAAAGGCTACACCAAGGCTGATCATGTAAAGAAAATCATCAGAAGCTTGCCCAGAAGATGGGGCCCAATGGTGACTGCATTCAAGATTGCGAAGAATCTGAATGAAGTTTCTTTGGAAGAGCTGATCAGTGCCCTGAGGAGTCATGAAATTGAACTTGACGCAAATGAACCTCAGAAGAAAGGTAAGTCCATTGCATTAAAATCTAATTTTAAAAAATGCACTAACGCTTTTCAGGCTGAAGAAGAAGATTCTGAAGAATCAGAATCAAAAGAAGAAGAAGATGAACTGTCCATGATTTCCAGAAGAGTCAATCAACTCTGGAAAAGCAAGCAAAGGAGGTTTAGGAGCTTCAAAAGCTCAAAGAAGCCTGAAAGAGGAGAATCTTCTGGAGGCAGAAGAAATGTCAAGAAAAAGGTCGTATGCTATGAATGCAATGAGCCAGGACACTTCAAAAGTGAGTGCCCAAAACTTCAGAAGGAGAATCCCAAGAAGAAGTTTCATAAGAAGAAAGGTCTTATGGCAACATGGGATGATTCTGAATCAGAATCAGACTCTAAAGGAGAGAAAGCCAACTTTGCGCTGATGGCTACAGAAGATGATGGATCAGAATCTACATCAGAATCAGATTCTGAAGAGGTATTTTCTGAACTATCTAAAAAAGAGTTAGTTTCCAGTTTAACAGAACTTTTGGAACTCAAGGCTCATCTTAGTATCAAATACAAAAAGCTGAAAAAGCAGTTTGAATTTGAAACTAAGAAGCTGGAATTGGAAAATTCTGAACTGAAGGAAAAAGTTTTAAATCTATCCAAAGATAGTGGATCTCCTTCTGAAACAGAAAAATCCATTCCTAGCATGAATCATATTCTGAAAGAATATGACTCGAGCTTCAGAAAGTTCTTATCTAGAAGTGTTGGCAGAAGTTATCTTGCTTCTATGATATATGGTGTTTCTGGAAACAGAAGGTTTGGTTTTGGCTATGAGGGTGATACCTCACATAAATTTGAACCTGTTGATGATCTGAAGATCACATACAAGCCATTGTATGATCAATTCAAATATGGCCATGCACATGATATTAGGCTCACTTCACATGCACAGAGCTTTAACACTGTTCACACCAAGAAGCATGTGACACATCCTAAGAAATATCATGCTGACAGACCTAAAGAATATCATGATGTTCCTCCTGTTAAATATTTTGCTAAACCCAAGTTCAATCAGAACTTGAGGAGAACTAACAAGAAAGGACCCAAGAAATTGTGGGTACCTAAGGAGAAGATAATTTCTGTTGCAGATATCCTTGGCGGTAAAGAGGACAAAAAGCAAAATGTCATGGTACCTGGACTCTGGATGCTCGCGACACATGACAGGAAGAAGGTCTATGTTCCAAGACCTGGTGCTTAAATCTGCTGGAGAAGTGAAGTTTGGAGGAGATCAGAAGGGCAAAATTATTGGCTCAGGAACTATAAAGTCTGGTAACTCTCCTTCCATAACTAATGTACTTCTAGTAGATGGATTAGCTCATAACTTATTGTCCATAAGTCAATTAAATGACAATGGTTATGACATAATCTTTAATCAAAAGTCTTGCAAGGCTGTAAGTCAGAAGGATGGCTCAATCCTATTTACAGGCAAGAGAAAGAACAACATTTATAAGACAGATCTTCAGGATCTTAAGAATCAGAAGGTGACTTGTCTTATGTCTGTTTCTGAAGAGCAATGGGTCTGGCACAGAAGATTAGGACATGCTAGTTTGAGAAAGATTTCTCAGATTAACAAACTAAATCTTGTCAGAGGACTCCCTAATCTGAAATACAAATCAGATGCTCTTTGTGAAGCATGTCAGAAGGGCAAGTTCTCCAAACCTGCATTCAAGTCTAAGAATGTTGTCTCTTCCTCAAGGCTGTTAGAACTTTTGCACATTGATCTGTTTGGCCCAGTCAAAACAGCATCTGTCAAAGGGAAGAAATATGGATTAGTCATCGTTGATGATTATAGCCGCTGGACATGGGTAAAGTTCTTGAAACACAAGGATGAGTCTCATTCAGTGTTCTTTGAATTCTGCACTCAGACCCAAACTAAGAAGGAGTGTAAAATCATAAAGGTCAGAAGTGATCATGGTGGCGAATTTGAGAACAGATTCTTTGAGGAGTTCTTCAAAGAAAATGGTATTGCCCATGATTTCTCTTGCCCTAGAACTCCACAGCAAAATGGAGTTGTAGAGCGAAAGAATAGGACTCTTCAAGAAATGGCCAGAACCATGATCAATGAAACCAATATGGCTAAGCATTTCTAGGCAGAAGCAATAAACACTGCATGTTACATTCAGAATAGAATCTCTATCAGACCTATTCTAAATAAGACTCCTTATGAATTGTGGAAGAACAGAAAGCCCAACATTTCATATTTCCATCCTTTTGGATGTGTATGTTTTATTCTGAATACTAAAGATCATCTTGGTAAGTTTGATTCTAAAGCACAAAAGTGTTTCCTTCTTGGATATTCTGAACGCTCTAAAGGCTACAGAGTATACAATACTGAAACATTGATTGTAGAAGAATCAATCAATATCAGGTTTGATGATAAGCTTGGTCTTGAAAAACCAAAGCAGTTTGAGAATTTTGCAGATTTTGATATTGATATATCAGAAGCAGTAGAACCAAGAAGCAATGCTGCAGAAGCTGGCAGTCTCAGAAGCAATGGATCAGAAGATCAAGTTGCTGCATCCTAAGAGAATCTCAGGATTTCTGAAGAACCAACTATCAGAAGATCATCTAGACTCACATCTGCTCACTCAGAAGATGTCATTATTGGAAAGAAAGATGATCCTATCAGAACAAGAGCATTCCTCAAGAACAATGCTGAATGTCAATTAGGTCTGGTTTCTCTGATCGAGCCAACTTCTGTTGATCAAGCTCTAGAAGATCCAGACTAGATAATTGCCATGCAAGAAGAACTCAATCAGTTTACAAGGAATGATGTATGGGACTTGGTTCCTAGACCAAAAGGATTTAACATCATCGGCACTAAGTGGGTGTTCAGAAACAAGCTAAGCGAGAAGGGAGAAGTGGTAAGAAACAAAGCCAGACTGGTTGCTCAAGGTTATAGTCAGCAAGAAGGGATTGACTACACAGAAACCTTTGCACCAGTGGCCAGGTTAGAATCTATTCGTCTATTAATTTCTTTTGCCACTCAACATAACATCACTCTTTATCAGATGGATGTCAAGAGTGCCTTCTTAAATGGTTATATAGATGAAGAAGTTTATGTCCATCAACCTCCTGGTTTTGAAGACTCCAAGTCTCCAAATCATGTTTTTAAATTAAAGAAATCATTATACGGATTGAAGCAAGCTCCTAGAGCTTGGTATGAACGCTTAAGTTCTTTCCTTCTGGAAAATGGTTTCACTAGAGGAAAAGTGGACACTACTCTCTTTTGTAAAACATTTAAAAAGGATATTTTAATATGCCAAATATATGTTGATGATATCATCTTTGGAACATCTAATGCTACACTTGGAAAGGAGTTTGCTGAGTCTATGCAGGCTGAATTTGAAATGAGCATGATGGGAGAACTCAAGTATTTCCTTGGGATTCAAATCAACCAAACTTCTGATGGAACATATGTTCATCAAACGAAGTATGTGAAAGAACTTCTGAAGAAGTTTAATCTTTCTGAAAGTAAAGAAGCCAAAACTCCTATGCATCCAACATGTGTCCTAGGTAAGAATGAGGTAAGTAAGAAGGTAGATTAGAAGTTGTACAGAGGTATGATTGGATCTCTTCTATACCTAACTGCTTCTAGACCTGACATTCTCTTCACTGTTTGTTTGTGTGCTAGATTCCAATCAGATCCGAGATAATCTCATTTAACTGCGGTTAAGAGAATTCTGAGGTATCTGAAAGGTACTACTAATGTTGGTTTAGTTTACAGAAAATCCAAAGACTACAACTTTGTAGGATTCTGTGATGCTGACTATGCTGGAGATAGAATTGAAAGGAAGAGCACTTCTGGAAGTTGTCAATTTCTTGGAAGTCATCTGATCTCATGGTACAGCAAGAAGCAAGCTACTATTGCCCTCTCAACAACAGAAGCAGAATATGTTGCTGCTGCTGGTTGTAGCACACAAATGCTCTGGATGAGAAGTCAGCTAGAAGATTATCAGATATATGAGATTGATTCAGAATATCCTTTAAAGTAAATACAGCTGTATCTAGATTTCCAGATGGTAACACGTGTCTACCCTATTTGGACAAACATGCGTGCAGTTGAGGAGGCGCCTTTCCTAGGTAACTGTTCTATCACTTCATTTGTCATAATTTCTCTCTCCTCTTGTCACGTAACATTAAATGCCATTCATCATTTCTTTTATTTTCTTTTTTGTTTTTATTCGTCAAACGTTTCCCTTCCCTAGAACGTTTCCTTCCCCACATTCCCTCTATTTATTTCTCCATTTCTTTGCATTCTTCAATCAATCTTTGCGCTCTCTCTCTCTCTCTCTCTCTCTCTCTCTCTCTCTCTTTCTCTCACTTTTCTATGAATATCTTTTGCGTAAACCCTAGTTCATTCTTCATCGATCTAGCGTTCATCATGAATCCTTCGCCTAGTTCCCTTCATCAAAACTTTAAACCAGTTGAAGAAACTAAGTCTCAAAAGTGGCTGATCTATTTGAATAGAACGGATGGAAGGGTTAATCGGTTACAGGATGAGAAACATATCTCGGGATGGAATTCCAAGTTTTTCTCAAGTCAGATCTCTTCTTTGATGCTGCTATCAACATTTGTCCAAAGGAAGAAGATTTTCTTGAGATATTGGATGAAGTTAGGTTCCATAAGGACTTAACTTCTATGTTAAGGGAAAGCCCATCTGAGAATACGCTCTCTCCTGGTGAACTATTCTCAGTTCCTCCTTTGTATTCATTTACTTCTTTCTCTGGGAGCTGCTCAGGCATGCAGAGTTTCAAGATTTGATGACCAAGCAAGAGCAAGAACAACGCGGGGATTCATGACATACTGGCTTAGATTAGGACTAGGCTAGGGTTGTAGTCTTTGTGTCCTTGTAGTTTTCTTTGCTTGTTGCACTTGTGTATCAGCATACATCTTCTGTAACTCTGTTTGGTTAATCAATGAAAAGCTTATTCTGCATAACTCTTGTACTTCTGCTTGTTTTATCAATGACTATTTGTTTTTCTTTCCTTTGTCGAATGCTTACATCTGAATCTTTTACATTCTTTTTGATGCTATGACAAAAAGGGGGAGAAAATATATGATAAATGATTTGATTAAATATTATCAGTTACCGGGTAAAAAGGCCCCACATTACTAACAGAACTTGCAAAGTTCTATGCTTAAAGTTGTGTTGTTGCAGGAATTGAAGATTCAAGATCAATATAAGAAGCAACAAGATGAATCAAGTTCTTGGGATCAGAAGCAGAAGCAAGAAGGAAGAATGTTCAGATATTCTGATGATAGAATATGATCTGAAACATTATGTTTATTTGTTTTGATACATTCTATATGGGTCTGATACATATTATGTGTTCTGAAACATATTCTATGTTTTGACCCATTCATGCTGACTTTTGTCGTTTAGTTTTGTTCTGTAACATTTCAGGATGTAGAGATGCTCTGATGATGCTCTGGTACATTCAACAATGTTCTGATACAATCTAGCATGAAGTGATGTAAGAAGAAATTCAAGCTCTGAAGCTTTCCCAATGGAAGCAAGAATCAGAAGCTGCGAATGTTCTGAAGATCAAAGAAATTCAAGTTCGGAAGCTGTCCGATGGAAGCAGGAATCAGAAGCTGTGAATGTTCTAAGGATCAAAGAAATTCAAGTTCTGAAGCTGTCCGATGGAAGCAGGAATCAGAAGCTGTGAATGTTCTAAGGATCTAAAGAAATTCAATGTTCTGAAGCTGTCCTATGGAAGCAGAAATCAGAAGTCATGAATGTTCTGTAGATCAAGCACTGTGAACGTCTCTACTGAAATACTCAGGGAAGTCTTTTATTATTAAAATTCTTCTAGTATTAATTTCAGGGGGAGATTATTCATCTCAGGGGGAGATTGTTAATCTCAGGGGGAGACATATTCACATGCTTATGCTATAGCTGTGTAAATTGTCTTTAGCCGTCTGCTCTTTCTGATCGCAAATTCATATCATTTATATATGTTTTTGTCATCATCAAAAAGGGGGGATTGTTAGAACAAGATTTGTTCTGATCAATATTCTTAGTTTTGATGATAACAAGGATATGAATTTTGTGTGAGATAATGTGGTACTCTAATACATTGCAATTTCCCTTTCAGGAAATATATAAAGAGTATGCACAAATCAGCGCTCAGAAGCTTTGTCTTAGAAGGTTCAGCATGCAACATCAGAACATGGTCTGGCAAGACATCAGAAGATGGTCAAAGCAGAATCAGAACATGGGTCTATGGAAGCATCAGAAGAACTTGAGATCAGAAGCAGAAGCACTGAAGTTCTCATGGTATCACGCTCAGAAGCACTTCAAGGTCAGAAGACAAGAAGATGCTATGCACCAAGCTGTTTGACTCTGATGATATTCAAACGTTGTATACACAAACATCAGATCAGAAGAAAGTACAGGTGGCAGGCTACGCTGACTGACAAAAGGAACGTTGGAAGCTATTAAAGGCAACGTCAGTAGACACAGCGTGAACAAGGCTCGAGGTAGTTGACAAAAGCGTGAAACATTAAATGCAATGCTGTACGGAATACGCAAAACATTAAATGCTCCCAACGGTCATCTTCTCAAGTGCCTATAAATATGAAGTTCTGATGAGAAGCAAGGTTAACCAATTCTTGACGATTTCTGTGAATATTAACTTGCTGAAACACTATTCAAATCAAAGCTCAGAAACTTCATCTTCATCAAAGCTCACTACATTGCTGTTGTAATATATTAGTGAGATTAAGCTTAAACGTTAAGAGAAATATCACTGTTGTGATTATAGCTTTTAAGAAGCATTTGTAATACTCTTAGAATTGATTACATTAATTTGTAAGTAACTAGAGTGATCAAGTGTTGATCAGGATACTCTAGGAAGTCTTAGCTTGTGTCTAAGCAGTTGTAATTAGAGTGATCACGTAGTGGTCAGGATACTCTAAGAAAGTCTTAGCTTGTGTCTAAGCATTTGTTCTTGGAGTGATCAGGTTCTGATCAGGATACTCTAGAAGACTTAGTCGCGGACTAAGTGGAAAACCATTGTAATCTGTTGCGATTAGTGGATTAAATCCTCAGGTGAGGTAAATCACTCCGTGGGGGTGGACTGGAGTAGTTTAGTTAACAACGAACCAGGATAAAAATAACTGTGTAAATTGTTTTTATCGTTCAAGTGTTTAGACTACACTTATTCAAACCCCCCCTTTCTAAGTGTTTTTCTATCCTTCATAAGTATGTTATATATGTGTCATACCCCAAAATTTGCCCATCATATTTTCATATTCAAGCTCATCTAAATGACAAAAGCTCAAGACTTGACTGAGTGTACACTCTCCTAAGCAACAACCCTCCAGCCAGGGTTTTGATCTTCTCAAGGAGAAATCAACTTCTGATGCCTCAAATGGACTTCATGGCTTCCCATATGTCCCAAAGAATCCCTATACCAAGTTTCAAGCTCTGACTCAAAAGTTTGATCAGTCAGCTTCTCACATAGACAACAGTCGACCAAGTTGACCTGAAAGTCAACTATGGTCAAACCACAGTCAAAACTCCTAATTTTTGGTCAACATCAATATTTTGAAGTAAAATTCATTATTTGATCAAAGATTGATCATGATTCATCAAGAAAAGCTCATAAATCAACAAAACTCAAAGTTTCTAAATTAGGGTTTTTGACCTAAAAGTCAACTGAACTTTGACCGGCCATAACTTTCACATGGAACATCAGAAATTTTCCATCCAAAGCTCATTTTGAAGGAAATTTAATTCTCTACAACTTTGTATATCACATGCCAAGGCTAAAAATGCTTTATTTGAGAGATATGGATCAAAAGATTATAGGTCTTTTTGAAAGTCAACCAAAAGCAGTTTTTTGTCAAAGCCCATATCATCAAAATAAAATCTCCAAATGGAAGAAAGGTTCCAAAGTGGCTTGTAGAAGACATCTTGAGATTTCCAAAAAGTCCTACAACTACTCCATATCTTTAAAATTGTGGGAGATATGCCTTGTCAAAGTTGGGCAATTTTGAGAGAAAAATATGAAACAAAAAGGCTTCAAATTGAATTTTCTTGCAAATGGGCCCAATCGTTTTTGATTCAATCTTGATCCTCAAGTTATCCAAGACATCTAATCCAATTGCCACGAATTATTGAGTTTTATTTGATTTTATATGGATTTTATTTATTTAAAAAGTAATATAATTCATATAAATCAAAGAAGGAATCAAATATTTGGTTAGAGATATGATATGGATCAAATTCAATCATCAATTACACCTCATAATTAACCAAATTTCGTGCAAAATATATTGGAAAGAGATGAGTGACGTTGGAACCAAAAATATAAAGATTTTATCAGATTTCCAAGTGATTGAAAACACAAATATCCAAGCCCATTCTTTTAACCTAATTGTCTCCTAATATATACCTAATAATACTACAGGCAAAAGAGGACGAAAATTTGGAGGGGAGGAGGCTAGGGTTGAAGAGAAAATTCCAAAGGAAGGTGCAACAATCATATTCTCCATTCAAGGAGTTTCAAAGCCGTTCAACCATTCAATTCTCTTTCTGCGGTAGTAAAAGGTAGATTTGAATCGATATTCATGCTTGAACACACCTAAAACGTGTGTAGCATATTCATCATATTTTCATGCACTCTTGATTCTTGTATCTCATTATTTAGTGCGTTTTAATCCGAGCTAACGGTTTCTTGGAGTTGCCAGCACGTTTTAGAGTAGGTTGGACGCGAGACATGGAAGCTTTGAGGCCCTAAACGCTACCCACCATGGTTAGGGCAAGCTCGAGTTCTTCTATCGGATTCTTAGTTCTAGGAAGTTTTAGCAAAAACAGATATCATATTCGTAATCACGGGCTATTTTTAATATAATCTGGGCGTTTGGTTTTTTCTTTTGCTGATGATTTTACAGGTTTAAAATTTTGGAAATTTTGCTACGAAATCAGGTAACAGAATTTGTAGCTAATTCACATGCAAATCGTAGCAAAATATTTGGTGAAGGTGATGAACAGTAACCTGGGCCTTGGAACCACACACGCAGCTCCTTTATTGGCTGGTCAAAATATCCACTACCTCTCTCCGTCAGCGATTGGCCAGTCAATGTGGCGCTGACTTGTTCCATTTAATTTCTGTTTTCACATTTGTTTATTTGTTCTCGTTCCATAAACGAATAAGAATTGCAGCACAAATGGTCATGCAAGCATGTTGCCAACCACGAGGGCACGAGTTCGAGTCTTGTTGAGGCCTTGATTTTTTACAAATTAAAGGGTTGAGAAATCCAACGCACCCAGTCAGAGCACGTCCACCATGCACCCTCGCGCATCAACCGTCAGATCGTCTCAAGCTCCAGATCTAACGCTCATGGAACGCAGACGTACTATGAACTCTCATAAGCTAGCAACATAGGATCCCAGCGCCCCAGGTTTCTTTTTCTTCCTTCTCTTTCAGCTTTTCTTTTATTTGTATTGTTATTTCCTTAATCTTTTTTATTTTAACTTTGTTTAATTTAAACAATCTTTTTATTTAACTTAGTTTAATTTAAACAATACAATTAGCATTTTTAGTTTTTTAGTAAATCTTGAATTAATTAATTATTTTAATAATTAGGGTTTATGTTAACTTTAAGATTAAATAATTTAGGTTAACTTTAATATTGATTTCTATTATTTAGATAATTAGGATTTAGTTTTATGTTAATTAATTAATACACTAATTTTTAGGTTAAATAATTAAAATTAGGTTTTAATTTTAGGTTCGTAATTAAAAATAAATTTTAGCCTTAATCATAGACAATTCAAGAGGTAGGTGTTGCCCATTAACTGTAGGTTTCTCCCTGAGGTGAATGTTGTCGTTGAATTTTTAGCCATAAGGCTTTTAACCCTAATTTTTTTCTGAACCCATACTCGCGATTTCTCTTCTCACCCCATACTCTGTGATTGTCGCATGTGCCTTTATTTTAATTCGGCCTTATTATTTATAATTTTGGGTTTTATCTTATTATTCACATTACTATTGCTTGCTATTATTATGTGTCTGCCCCAAAGCCTTGTAAAAAGTTTTCTACCTTTCTGCCCTTAATTGCTGTTACCCTCAGGGTTTTATTGTAATAGCTTAGGTTTTATTTTTCCGCCTTTATTTTTCCGCCCACAGGTGTTTATTGTAATAGCGTAGGAACTTTTAAATTCTGCCTTTATTTTTTAACTGCGTGGTTAGTAATCCTAGGGAGTGCAAGCCTGCTAATAAATTTAGTTTGCCTAAATTATAAGAAAAATATAACTGAATTGAATCACCTGATTGTGGCACACACACCTTTAATGGTAACCCTTCTTATGCTGCATATTGCCTTTTAATTACGATCAAATAGTCAAGTCCCTCGATTCCGAGGATACCTAAAGCAAATGTTGCCCTCAGTTCATTGAAATCATCATAATATTTTGTCCCTCGATGCTGCCTCGGAAATAAGATGATTGTCCCATTGCTAAAGTATCCTCGCCTGTTGCCTAAAAAGATTAATGACTATTATATCCTTCTCTTAGACTACCTGCCCCCTTTATGGTAGGGACAATCTTATGGCGAACGATAACTTCGATGACCCTTTTTAAATCCAATGAAAGGACTACCTGCCCTCTTTATGGTATGGATAGCCATTTCCCATTAAAGTCTAAAAGAACAAAAATTCAAAACTTAAGGGTAATTGCTTGCTCTTTTTCAAATTCAAATAAAAATCTTTTCCCACTCCTTTTCAAAATCAAATTCAAAAAGACTACGCTTATTTACAAGCTAAAGTTCTTCTTTAAAAAATCTTTTCTTATTCACACACCACAAACATTTTTGAAAACAAAAGTGAGCTAAGCAATTAAGAGCCCATGGATAACCATGGATACAAAGGGTTCTTACACCTTCCCTTTGTATAACTTACCCCCCGAACTCAAAGTCTTTTAAAAGGTTTTTTTTCTGTTCTTTTAGCCTTTCTATAAATTGGATAAAATAAAAGTCGGTGGCGACTCTTGCTATCCGCAACATTTTAAAAAAGTCAGTTCTCCCACCGAGTTACAATATGTTGCATTCATTCATAATCATTTGTTGAGGGCTGAATCCTGATGATGTGGGGATTCAGTGAAGAGCATAATTCCCATTGTGTGGAGTTTGTGCTGGCAGGGCCGTATCCTGAAGATGTTGGATCGGTCAGTGGGTTACTCCCATTGATGATGTTTGGTACCACATGCATAGTGTCAGTCCATTCATATGCATGATTTTCATAACATGATTGGATGTGTTTCAGTGTTATGAATTGATGATGTGTTGGTTGTGTGGTTGTTGAATTGTCTGAATATGATACAATTGGGTGAGTAATATAACTATGATGTGTTATTATTTATGATGCTATAATATTTGTTAATTGCAATGAGACTCACCCTTGCATGTTGTCATTTTCAGATTGAGGATAGCGACTTTTCGACTTGGTGAGGATTAGCTCATGAGTCAGTGCGTTTAGTTTAGCGTCAGGTGTCATGCTCTGATATTGTAATACTGGGGACGCGATGTTTTGAGTTTATGTTTTATAACTCTAGTTGTTTATTTTGATGTTGAAGGATAAAGTTTTAAAGACGTTGAACTTATCCGTGCAATTTAATTTCCGCTGTGTTAACATGAAGTGTTATAATTTTATGATGGATTTCCCTCAGTGAATGCATGACATAGACGTATGATTGTTTATTAATTGTTGAATTATGGCACCCTTGTATTCATGTACTCTCAATAATTATTTAAATTGCCGCGGGGTTTAGAAGGGTGTTACAATAGTGGTATCAGAGCATAGTCGGTCGTTGTGACCAGAGTCTTGTGTCAGTCTTCCCTGTGTATGCGACTAGTGCGGGTTAAACATTGTCGATACTATTGTTATGACTAAATTGTTTGTGATTTAAGCAGAGCAATAGCTAGAAGAGGTGAAAGAAACGACAATGCTATCGCTGAGGCTCTGGGCATGATTACTGGTGTGCTGGGAAGGAATGCAAATGGAGCTGGGATTGGCGCTGACACCCAATTGGGGAACTTTCAGCGGAATAATCCTCCGTTGTTCAAGGGCACGCATGATCCCGAAGGTGCTCAGAAGTGGTTAAAGGAGATCGAGAGATTTTCAGAGTCATTGATTGTGCCGAGGATCTGAAGGTGAGGTATGGTACGCATATGTTGTCCGAAGAAGCTGATGACTGGTGGAATGCCAGTAGAGATGAACTTGAAGTTGCTGGTGTAGCAATTACTTGGGCTGTGTTCAAAAGAGAGTTTTTGAGGAGGTACTTCCCTGAAGACGTTCAAGGCAGAAAATAAATTGAATTTTTGGAGGTGACTCAAGGTAATATGAAGGTACCCGAGTATGCTTCGAAGTTTGTCGAGTTGGCGAAGTACTACGTTCACTACAACAATGATAAAGCTAGTAAATTCTCAAAGTGTATCAAATTTGATAATGGTCTTCGTGATGAGATTAAGCAAGGTATCAGGTATTAGAGGATTCGGCGATTTGTCGATTTGGTAGACGGTAGCAAAATCTTCGAAGAGGATAACATTAAGCTGAAGTCATCTCACTCTTGCGAGTTGGTTGACAAGAAAGGTAAGAAGCCTATGGATAGAGGTAAGCCATACGGTAGAGGAAATCCTACAGTTGGTGATTGGAAGAAGCCTAGTGGGGGAGACTCCAGTGCTTTTGTCAGGTGCTACAATTGTGGCGAGGTCGGACATCGTAAGAATGACTGCAAGCTTGATGAGAAGAAGTGTTTCAAGTGTGATAAAGTGGGCCATGTTGCTGATGATTGGAAGAAGAAGGTTGTGACTTGCTACAACTGTGGTGAAGAAGGTAACATTAGCCTACAGTGTCCTAAAACAAAGAAGAATCAGTCTGGTGGGAAGGTCTTTGCTTTGTCTGGGTCAGAGACTACTCTGGAGGATCGATTGATTAAAGGTCCGTGTTTTATCCATGACACACCTTTAATTGCAATTATTGATACTGGAGCGACACATTCGTTTATTTCTTTGGATTGTGCTAAAAGATCGGGATTAGAAATATCTGATATTAATGGAAGTATGGTTATTGATACTCCTGCGTCAGGTTCAGTAACTATTTCTTCTGCTTGTTTGAATTGTCCGGTTGATATTTTTGGTAGGAAGTTTGGGATGGACCTAGTGTGCCTTCCATTCGAATGAATTTATATTATTCTGGGTATGAACTGGTTGGAGTTCAACCGGGTTCATATTAATTGCTTTACGAAGACAGTTATCTTTCCTGGAGAGAGCAGTGCCGAGGATTTGGCGATGACTACTAAGCAGGTAAATGAAGCGGTTAAAGATGGGGATGCAAAGTTCATATTATTTGCATCCCTGGAGGTGAAAGGAAAAGCGGTGAGTAATGAATTACCGGTAGTACGAGATTTTCCAGAAGTTTTTCCCGAAAAGGTTAGAGAGTTGCCACCTGAGAGAGAAGTGGAGTTTGCGATCGAATTAATTCCTGGGATGAGTCCTATGTCAATGGCACCTTATCGCATGTCGGCATCCGAGTTGGCCGAATTGAAGAGTCAATTAGAAGAGTTGCTTGAGAAGGAGTTCATTCGTCCTAGTGTTTCGCCGTGGGGTGCGCCGGTGTTGTTGGTAAAGAAGAAAAAAGGTTCGATGAGACTATGTGTGGATTATAGACAGCTGAACAAGGTTACTATCAAGAATCAATATCCATTACCGAGGATTGATGACTTGATGGATCAGCTGGTCGGAGCAAGCGTATTCAGTAAAATTGATTTGAGGTCTGAGTATCATCAGATTCGTGTGAAAGCAGACGATAAAGTTTTAAGTTTATGTTTTATAACTCTAGTTGTTTATTTTGATGTTGAAGGATAAAGTTTTAAAGACGTTAAACATATCCGTGCGATTTAATTTCCGTTGTGTTAGCATGAAGTGTTATAATTTTACGATGGATTTCCCTCAGTGAATGGATGACATACACGTATGATTGTTTATTAATTAATGAATTGTGGCACCCTTGTATTCATGTACTCTGAATAATTATTTAAATTGCCGCGGGTTTTAGAAGGGTGTTACATAACTAAACTATTCAATCACCCAAAACCTCCATTTTTTGGCTTGATCGTCCGTAATATAGCTTTGAACTTGATAGAGCTTTGAATATGATGTTGACAACGTAGCCGAACTCAGGAGAAAGTTTAAGAGTTTGAAATTTGGGGTTGAGAGAGTTTGAGGATTGGTAGTTTGAAATGAAAAGAATAAGGGAGGAGAAAAGTCTGGCGCGAGTTATAACGACAAAGCTTTCTGTAGATGCATCTTCGGAATAGCTCCGTAAGTGCAACTACGGAATAAAACAACGTTAAACAAAAAAAAAGGACTTCGAGACTCATGGGGTGGAATGAGAAATTGTCATCTTTATTATATATATTTAATATTTAATACCAATAACAATAATAATAGATGATTTTCAATCGCACAACCAACACTAATGCCGCACCGGTTTAAAGTCCCAATCCCAACCCGGTCCAGACCACCGGTTTTTTCCATACAAATTACAAAGATTCTTCCTTCCACTACTCCATTTTCATATCATTGCTCATCACTGCAAAACCATCCTCAACTCTCGCCCTCTATTCTTCCCCCAGATCCCAATCCAACCTTCGCCATTCATATTTCCCCTTCTCCCCATACACCCCCTCCCATGCATCACCCCCACTAACCCTCCCAACTAATTCAATCCCCTCCATTACACCAAACTCCTCCCTACAACCACCACTTCCCCACCCCCGATCTCCCTCACTAAACACCAATGTCCCCTCACTAATCCCTCCCAAAATCAATGGATTCCCCACCCTCCCAACAAACGTGGGGAAGGTCACCAACCCTCTCCTCAGCTCCTTCCACATCCTTCTCCAAAGACGCAATCCAAAGCCTCTCTTCCATCCTCAACAACCCTCTCTCCTCCACCACAATCTCCCCTCCCGAATTCACCCCTATCTCCTCCACCAAATCCACCTCCGAAATCACCCGATCCGATTTCCACACCTACCTCTCTACCGTCTCCGATCCCTTCCACCGCTTCGACGACATCCGCAAACACGCCAACAAAGAGATCTCCCTACCATCCGACACCGACGGCGCCGGCGAAGCACTCGTCGCTTGTCTCCGCGAGGTTCCCTCGCTTTACTTCAAAGAAGATTTTCGATTGGAGGAAGGTGCCACGTTCCGCGCTGCGTGTCCGTTCTCGACGTTTGCAGAGAACGCTGTGTTGCAGGAGAAGCTCTCGCAGTATCTTGATGTGGTGGAGCTTCATCTTGTTAAGGAGATCTCGCTGAGGTCGTCTTCGTTCTTTGAAGCGCAGGGACAGTTGCAGGATCTTAATGGTAAGATCGTTGAAGGATGTGCGAGGATTCGGGAACTGAAGGATACTGTTCGGCTTATTGATTCAGATTTGGTTGAGTCTGCTAGGCAGATTCAGCAGCTTAACGGTACCAGGACGAATCTGTTGGCGCTTCAGCAGAAACTTAGGCTCATATTCTATGTTAATCAAGCACTCTCAGCTCTCAAATTGGTTAGTGTTTGTGGAGTAGTTTGAATTCTCATTTTTTGATGCGATTCGTTCCAATTGTAGAGAGGCGCGTTTTAAGTTTTGGTGCTGTGGATGTTAGAAATTTTTATGGAGAATTGTGGAGAGCTGATTGCAGTTAACCTTAGGTGGTTTTATTTTAGTTTTGTTAGCTTGTGAATTATTTCAGCTTTAAATTTTGAATAACGGCCAATGGAACACGGACTCCGACATCGATAATATAAAAAATATAGGACACCGACACCGTTACATATATGATTGTATTTGAACTTCATTTATGCATTTATTATTAAGAGTTAAAAATATCCTAATCAAATTTATTGTCTTTACTTTTTCATGGATAATATTGCTTTGATACATGTTTAACCCTTGCGTATGCGATTTGTTTTGAAAAGTGTATAAGGTGTGTTGAATGAAAAAAAAAAAATTCTTTCTTAAAGACTTGTCTAAATTGTCAGACACGTGTTGTATGAATGTCAAACGAGTGTCAGACACCAATTTAATGAGTGTCGAAGCAAATTAAGTAAATCATTTATTTGGGAACACTTGTCTGACTTTTCCCACACGTGTTGTATGGTTGTCATACAAGTATCGGACACCAACGCGTGTTAGACACTGCGACACGCCTACTCCTAGAGTGGTCCGTGCTTCATAGATAACAACTTTTATTTTTGACTGGTTGTTAGAATTGAAAGGTGTTGTGCTGTAAATGTGGGAACTATACTGAATAGGATTTGATGGGTTATGGAAATTTATGGGGGAAACTACTTGCGGTTTACTTACTTTGCTTTGTTGGAGTAGTTCTATGAGTTAGTTAATTAATCAATTCATGCAATGAGTTTCCTAGGGAATCACTTTGGCTGTCACTTGATTAACTGTCACACTTTGTTGATTCATTGTTTATCATTTTGTTTGATTTTCCCATGTTTCCTTAATTATCGTTTGTTTTTATGGATTGTTATTGTTTGACAACTGGAAATCCATTTTAAGTTGATTAATTTTGCTGTGATACAGCTTGTTGCATCTGCAGATTGTGCTGGAGCACTGGATGTAACTGACGATTTGCAACATTTACTGGTATACTTTAACTGTTTTATGAAAATCCTATTAATAGTAGGGTCTGTTTACACCCTTTATGAATGCAAATGTAAATATTAATTGTTGAGAGTGGGGGGTGAGAGATAGATATAAGGAAGGGAGAGAGAAAGAGAGGAGGGAGAGGAGAGAGATGAGATCGAGAAGAGAGAGAGAGAGAGAGCAATGGAGGGTAGAAAGATGAGAGATGGGAGAGAATATATTCTCAGTAGAAAATAAAAAGGTATTTTTATAATTTTGATAGCTTGTACTTGAGACAGAAAGTTGTTATATGTTTTAGTTTGAGTTTTTGTCCAATCCTTAGTCCCCAGTTTTGTCTAGTCCAATAACTAATTTTAAAATCAAACACAATACAATTAGAGTTGTGTTGTCCAGTCCCTCATTTGTCAGCAAATCAAACACATCATCATTCTTAATTACTTCCTATTTTCTTGATCGTAGCCTTAGTTCTGTTCTTTTCTTTTTGTGAGGACTATATGTGTTTGACCTATCATGACTAGGAAAGGATGTCCAACTTAAAATGTTTTTTGTTGGTCAAATACATCATTTGGTCCTTAAAGTTAGAAGTTTGTAACAAGTTAGTCCTTTAAGCTTTTTAAGTAACAAGTTCGTCTCTTTAGTCTGTAAAAGTGTATGTTGTTAATCTTTTAAAGAAATTCTGCTGCAAAAAGTTGATGTGTTTGTTATTTATATTTTATACTATGGGGCTGGAATAATGTTACCAAACCCTATTATGGATGGGTGATGTCTATGTAAAACTGCTTAGTTATTATTCTTATTAATGTCCGTGTAGATGATATCAATCAGTGTTTGCTGTGTGTGTTGATGATATCAATCAGTGTTTGCTGGGTGGGTGTGGGCAGCTGATATCAATCACAGTATGACTGAGTAGTTTCCTTTTATATTGTAACTGACATCAATTACTTAGCGTTGAACATAACTAATTTTCTTTGAAGTCTGTTAATGAGGCATTCTACTATTTAATGTCAATGGGATTCCTGAAGGACAAGGAGAGAATTATATGCTAATTTTAGTCTTATTTGTTTACTGTAACTTTGATAGGATGGAGATGAGCTCACTGGGTTGCACTGCTTTCGTCATCTTAGAGATCATGTGACAGGTTTTATAGAATCAATAAACAGGTAAACTTTTAGTGCTGTCCTGATCTATCAAGGTGGCATATGCTACTGTTTAGTTTCTCTTAGATTGTGTGTTCCATTAACCTGCATCTCAAAATTCGTTTGACAGTGCTTTCTACTGCTTTTCTTGATTTTTGATCACCCTATAATTTTTGGAAGAGAACAGAGTTGAACTATAGTGAATTGTATTGTTTTTTGTAGCATTCTCTCAGCAGAGTTTATTCGAGCTTCTTTACACGATGCTGCAGAATCAGATGTGATAATTTTATCTAAAGCTAAAGCAAGAGCTTCCCTTCCCATGAATGGAAAAGATGATGAAGTAAGATTGAATCTTCAATTACTTTTATCTTTAACACCTCTTTTTGGTTGTCTCTCTTATTTTATATGAATCTTGTGCTGGAAATCTTTCAAATCTTTACCATTATGTTTTAGAGGGGATACAGTCACCGGGGTTTCTTCATGTAAACTAACCTGGCACATTTTAAAATGAAAATACTGTTAGGTTGTCAAACTTGAGTTGAGAGTGTAGGTAAACTCTTGGAGCTTCCGTTAATTCGTGAGAGTATTCCTAATATAAAAATAATATTAAAAACCTAAATACAGCATGTATAATATATAATGTAATCACATTTACCCACTAATAGTTCAATATTCAAATTGATAATAAAGCTAAGTAGCATAAAGATTGAAATGCATAACTTAGAAGTTCGGTAGTCCGTAGCTCTTGAATCATTATACTAAACATTAGACAAGCACTACATGATACACATTAAAATAAGATTCATTGGTTTTCAAGCATATTCTAGTAAACCAGATGTGGCCTACTATCCTTAAATACAAAAAAATTAACCAATTTAAGAAAACCCTAAAAAGAGGGAGTGGCGCATACTATAACAAATGCATTCTAGCATAAAGAAACTTCTATAACCAAATGTTTCAGCAATGAAGGCCGACAATATGGCCCAGCCACAATTAAGGCAGATTTTCCAACAGTTCATGATATGGTACCATTACCACAATAATTATAATTCAACATTCTGATAAGTGATATTGGGCATAGCACTAATGAAAGAAGACAACAACCTACATTTTGAATTACTGAGGAGATTATTTTATCTTTTTTAGTTTATGTTAGTTAGGATTTACTGATTAGAATTAAGTTATGTATTTTAATTTATAAGGTTATTCAGCTTCCTTATCTTGATAAGATTAGGATAACACAATTTTGAAGTTCCAATTTTTTTAGCATTGTTAGGATTAAGTCTAAATGTCTAATCTTTAGGTTGTATTAGTTTTTATCCCAATTCAACTAGGATTCTTTCTGCTGTTGTAGCTTATTTAAAAGGCATATGGATTAACAAAGTGGTTGGCTCTAGTGATTAATGACCATCAATTAAGGTTGAATCAACCGAGATTACCTAAGTTCAATCACTGATAGGTATGGTAAGGTTTATGTGAGAAAAAGACAAAAGGGCAAGGAGAGAGAGCAGAATCTTTTGTAGTGGGTGCTGCACATGGGCCTGCCAGCTGGCAGTAGATGAGTGGAGAATAATTCCTAGGTTTCAGTATTTAATGATTGGCTGCAGCAATCATTAGGACACGCAGAAATTAGTAGTGGATATACCACATGGGAGAGACTAGGCCTCTCTAAGAGCCTCCATTTTCTTTCTATCTTTTCTGCATTTTTTTCTACAGCTTTCTACTTTTATTTGTAACCCTAGATCCCATTTGAACTCTAGAGAAATTCAAATAAAAGTCAGTCTTTTCTTATATTATCCTGTTTCTGCTATTTTCCCTATTTAGATATTAAATTGATCCTATCAATTTGGTATCTAGAGCCTTGGTTTCATTACACAGTGAATGGTCATTACTAGAAGCATCATGGAAAACAGAGTTGACATGATTGAAGAGAGAATGAACAATTTCGAAGGAACCTTAGATCAAATCAGACTGCTGGTTCTGGAACAACAAGCGAAACCCCAAGTCACAATGGAGCAGATACGCCAACTGCTTCAGGATCGATCACGAAGGACACATAGATATGGGAGCGAGCACGAGTACGACGATGAGGAAGGAAGTGAGAGAAGCACTGTGTCACGAGATTCTCGACCCAGAACTCGTCGTCACGGTGGCGGAAATGGGTCTAGGTTTTTGGGAAACAGACGAAGATTGGAAATTCCAATCTTTAAGGGAGATGACGCGTTTGGTTGGCTGGTTCGCGTAGAGAGATACTTCCATTTGAACGGGATACAAGTACGTGACAAGCTAGACGCAGTGGTACTGGCTATGGAGGATAGAGCTTTGAATTGGTATCAGTGGTGGGAAGAACAAGCACCACTAAGGACTTGGGAGGAATTTAAGATTGCGGTGATGAGAAGATTTCAACCGGGTATGATGCAAAACCCGATGGCCCCCCTGCTGAGTTTGAAACAAAAAGGGACTGTTGTGGAGTATATGGAGAAGTTTGAGAGGTTAGTAGCTCCTTTAAGAAGAGAGGAAAGAATAATGTTAGATTCCATTTTTTTGAATGGTTTGAAGGAGGAGATTCAGGCTGAACTAAAGCTCTATGAGAGTCAAGGTTTATCTAACCTCATGGATAGAGCATTATTAATTGAAGAAAAAAATGAAGTTTGCCAAAAGAATGGGAGCTCGTGGAAGGATAGAGGAGGACTGCTGAAAATCAAAGATCCTATAGAAGTAGGTGGCTCTAAGAAGGATGGTGAGAAGATCAGTGGAGGAGCAAATGAGAGACACAAAGGAAGGAGATTGAATCCTGCTGAGTTAGAGGAGAGGAGCAAGAAGGGATTGTGCTTTAAGTGTGGTGACAAATGGAATCGGGAGCACATATGCAAATTTAAGCATATGAGTTTCAAGCTGTGTGAGATTAGTAGTGAGGAAGAAGAGGGGAATTGGGGAGTTAGTACTCAAACTGAGGCAGTGGAGGAATTAGTGACAGAACTCAAAACCTTACATTTGTCACTGCAGAGCAAACAAGGGTTCACTTCTAATAAATCCTTCAAGGTTTGGGCTACTGTACAAGGACAGAAGTTGATAACCCTCATTGATTCAGGGGCAACTAGTAATTTCATTGATGCTAGGCTGGTAGAGAGAATGGGCATACAGTTGATGGAGACTCCTCCCTATGTCATAGAGGTGGGAAATGGAGAGAGGGTTAAATATCAAGGTGTTTGTGAAGGGGTGAGTTTCAATGTGCAAGGGGTTGACTTTAATCAACATTTTTTCTTAATGGAGTTAGGTGGAGCTGAATTGGTGTTGGGGATGGATTGGTTGGCCAGTTTGGGCAACATTGAAGCAAATTTTGGCGTGTTATGTCTGAAATGGAAGCAGGAGGAGATTGAACATTGTATTTTTGGTGACCCTGTACTAAGTACCAAACAAGCTTCTATGAAAGAAATGTTGAAAGCCTTGAATGATGAAGGAAGAGGAATGCTGGTAGAATCTGTGCAAGCTGAAGGAGTAAATGCAACAGTAGAGGATGATGAATGGAAGACATTACTGGACAGGTTTGAAGAAGTATTCCATCTACCTAATGGGCTACCACCTATTAGGGAGCATGATCATGCTATCATCCTAAAGCCTGGAGCAACTATTCCTAATCTGAGACCCTATAGATATCCCTTCAACCAAACAAATGAGATAGAGAAGATTGTGGGTGAAATGAAGCAGGCTGGGACTCAGTTGAAATACAGCAGTGCATATCACCCTCAGTCAGAGGTGGTGAACAGATGTTTAGAAACCTATTTGAGATGTGTAACTGGTCTGAAGCCTAAACAATGGTCTAAATGGCTAGCTTGGGCTGAATATTGGTATCATACCAATTACCATGCCTTTTTAATGACTACACCTTTTGATGCCTTATATGGTAGGGCACCACCTATGTTAATAAGAGGAGACACACCTTTTTATGCTGTGGATGAATTTAACAAATTGACAGTTGAAAGAAATGTTATGCTGAAGGAGTTACAAGATCAGTTGCTTAGAGCTCAAGATGTGATGAGACGCCAAGCCAATAAGCATAGAAGGGAGGTTGAGTATGAAGTAGGAGAAAAGGTGTCCTTGAAGATACAACCTTATAAGATGAAGAAGTTAGCTAAGAGAGTGAATCAAAAACTAAGCCCTAGGTACTATGGCCCTTATGGAATGTTGCAAAGGATAGGGGCAGTAGCTTATAAACTGAAGCTACTTGAAGACACTAGGGCACGCCCAGTTCTCCATGCTTCTTTATTGAAGAAAACTGTCTCATCTTCTCTGGAATCACAGCCCCTGCCAGCTTGTATGAATGAGGAGTGGCACTTAGAACCTCCTCCTGAGAAGATGATAGTTTCTAGGAGAAATGAGCTGGGAGAAATAGAGGTTTTGGTGAAATGGAAGAACCTGCCTGACGTCGACAATTCGTGAGAATTAAGAAACAAAATGGGAGCAGAATTTCCAAACATTCTCCTTGAGGTCAAGGAGAGTTTTGAAGGGGGGAGAATTGATAGGTATGGTAAGGTTTATGTGAGAAAAAGACAAAAGGGCAAGGAGAGAGAGCAGAATCTTTTGTAGTGGGTGCTGCACATGGGCCTGCCAGCTGGCAGTAGATGAGTGGAGAATAATTCCTAGGTTTCAGTATTTAATGATTGGCTGCAGCAATCATTAGGACACGCAGAAATTAGTAGTGGATATACCACATGGGAGAGACTAGGCCTCTCTAAGAGCCTCCATTTTCTTTCTATCTTTTCTGCATTTTTTCTACAGCTTTCTACTTTTATTTGTAACCCTAGATCCCATTTGAACTCTAGAGAAATTCAAATAAAAGTCAGTCTTTTCTTATATTATCCTGTTTCTGCTATTTTCCCTATTTAGATATTAAATTGATCCTATCAATCACTAGCTTGAACATTTCTTTGTCAAGCTTTACTTACCACACTGAAGAATACTGGATTACTAAAATCGATTTACCCTATGAATCTATGATTAAGACAAAGAAACAGTATATTTCTTAGTATTAGTAGCAGGATAAATGAAGGTCTTGATGATTCTTGATGCCTTAAGCACACTGATAAATAAGTTCATTGAGTACTTTGGCATTTAATCCAATGTTTGAGAAGCTCAAAGTCTCACAATGTTATGTGCTTGAATTTTGTTCTATGCGATATTATATTTTCTTTGTGCATTCATGTTTTGATAAGTTTTGAGGATGCAATTTTTGATCTAACCTCTACGTCATCATAACCAGGTAAAGTTAGAAGAAGAAGAAACAACTAATTTCAAAGACAGTCTTCTCCCTACTGTAATTGGCTTGCTTAGAACAGTGAGTATTAGCTGCATTTACTTTACTAATATTATTATTATTTATGTTAATTCAATTTCGATATCATGTTGTGGAAGTTTGAGTTTCGTCTTTGATTTATGAAAAATCTTTACTAAGATCCATTCAACTAGTTATTCCTTTTCTACTTTTGAGGATATGCTGTTCATTTATCCTTCATAATAATTTGAAAACGCTTGACATTTGATAACCAATAAATGAGGATAAGAGAAACAGAAAAACCCATCTTGAGATCCTGTACCATAAAATAGTACACAAAACAAACAACACTTTCCGTCTTTATGCTTCCCACGTGATTCTCCTGAAATTCCCCGTTTCATTCTAATCGTCCTCTGTAAGATTTGGAAACCTTGGAGTGGGAGAGTTAGTCTTGGCCATGTGTTATTTGTGGAGTTGGAAACAGCACAATTATAGTACATTAATTTGGTGGTGGTGGTTATTGGTTTCCTCATGCCATTTAATTTTTCAGCTTACTAACCATAATTTTCTGCAAGGCCCTTTTTGTAGTACAGAGTAGGAAGCCTCGTATAGAATACAATAACAACAACCAAGTTTTATCCATCTAGGTGGAGCAAGGGATATAAATGAGTAGGACAACTAGCCCTAACATGACATGCACTATTTCAAAAATAATAATTGTACTTATGATGGCCATTCACTGATGCGTCCCTTTTTGGTAGGGAGTTTGTTGACTTGGAATCAAATTTTTTATCTTTGCAGGGGATTATGCCTGTTAAATGATTTTGTACTATTTTTCTTATTTTCAGGCTAAACTTCCCTCTATTCTGAGGATCTATCGAGACACACTAACTGCTGATATGAAGAGCTCTATAAAAACTGCTGTTGCTGAGTTGCTTCCAGTTCTTGCTCTCCGAGGTTCAGAATCAGAGTTCTTTTCTGGAGACCGAGCTGTAGAGGCAGATGGTGAGATTTTCTTTAGCATAACTGCTAATGTTTGGCTATCAGAAAATTAATTCTTATATATATGGGAAGGGATTAAGTTTTACTGGTTTAATATTGTCACTGTTACACAATTAAAAACTCAACAACGTAGTTTTTGTGTGGATCCAACTGTTGAATAATTAATAATTTGTTACATTAATTTTGTATGTGACATCTTAAAATGTAAATGAGTTTGTAATCAGATGATTCTTGTTTTCAATATATTTCAAAAGTGCATATGTTATTTTGACATATCTCAATGGCATATTGAACAATTTTACATTAACATGCAATTTGATTAATATAATAATAATTTTCAATCCAATGGTGAATTTTGAATTACATTTATACGATAAAATATCATTGATTGTATGTTGTAAGTGTCCAAGTATTACACAAGTGTAATGTGATTCATTCTTTATATATGCTCTTTTCTGCTTTCAACTTTTTATTGTTAAATAATGACTCAGGTGGTGGTGCTTCGCTTGCTAGCAAGTTAAGGAGTCTGTCATCTGATTGCTTTGTCCATCTTTTGAGTGCTATTTTCATGATAGTACAGGTAATTTGTACTTGGCCTTTGTTGTGTTCATCTTAACTAAAACTCTTGTATATTTTTAAAATGTATTTAGTCTGAATAAAATAGAGGATTTGCATTAATGATTTCTTGTATTGCTGAGATGCATTGACACTGATAGACAATACATAAACTCTGCAACTAATGAAAATGTGAAAATGTCGCTATGCTTTTGAAATGTCCTGTAACTTGGTCAGTGGATAACTTTTTTGGAGGTTGGGGGTCTTCTTGGGTGAATTTTTGTTGTCCCTCCTACATTGAATTTGACTTGAATGAATTTGACTTAATTAATACAGCAATGAGTGCGTATTGTAATTCTAGTAGTATTAATTATGATTTTATTTGAGAAAAAATAATAAATGTATTATATATTGTAATTTTAATTGAGGCTTATATTTAGGGACACTTTTTTTTCTTTCTTTCTTTCAAAAGGGAGCTTATATTTTGGGACATCCATGTTGGATGCAAATGCTCCACCTTGAGGGGGCATGTTGTGATATTGTAAAATATTATAAGTATGAGTTTAGATAATATCCCAATTGTATTTCTGGGATTCTTTCCTAGTTGTCTCTTTTTGGTTGATTCTATTCCTTAATCTTCAGGGATTGATCAGGTTAGCTTCATGTATATATATACATTTTACATTCTCCTATCCTTGATACTTGAAAATACAATATACATGAAAATACAATTTATTTTCAATCTGAAGTCCAATCATTTTGTTGTATGCTACCTTTAAAGTGGTCGTTATGTAAAGTAACTGAGTGTTCATTTTTTTCCTTTATATTTGTGAGGTTCTGAAATATTGAGTTATATCAACAAATATCACTTGAACATGAATGGAAATGCTCACTGATTTAGAAATTCTTGTATATTTTCTTGACAATCTTGTGAGTTTTGCAATCACATGACTCAAACTTTTCCACATGTTATTGTTTTTAATAGCATTATTTTGTATTGTATGCTGTATACTCTTTACTGCGTAATTTTTGTCTCTTCGATACATCACACCTCATTATCAATGGCTATTGCCCAAGAAAAGGATAATTGGCTATTATGCCAACTTATTTTGCTAAAATTACGTGTTTTTATCTTCTTAGCTTCTTAGGGAGACTCATTGTGTTGGCTGTATCTCATGTACAAGCATATGTATTGTGTATGGCTACATCCATGTTACTGAAATTTAGCTTTCCAGTGGTTTGCACTTTATCAGCTGTTTTAAGAGAGATGTAATAAGATTTTTTTCTTTTTAGTGATTGCAGGCTCATTTAGTACGGGCTGCTGAAGTGAAAAAAGCCATTGAATGGATTTTGAGCAACTGTGATGGTCATTATGCTTCTGATTCAGTTGCTGCCGCAATTGCTCATGGTGCTGCAGCTGCAGAGATATCCCAAGAAAGCGATGTTAATGGCACTACATTTTTTCCGTATTCACCGCAGAGAAATGTTGCCAAGGGTTCCTCTTTTCAGGGAAAAGCAATTGATGCTGTGAGCTCCTCAAACATGTCAAAAAATTTCAGGTTAAATATAGCCTCTTTGTTCTAATACACATGTACTGGAAAGCTTTTTCTGGATTCTTTTAGTTTAAATGTGTTAAAAAATTGTGTAATTTGTTATATAAGAGCTAATTTTCCCTCGCATAAGCACCTAAACATACTACTCACTAGTGCAGCATTATATAAGTACAAGTCTTAAGTTAATAGAAATGATAAATAATTGTATTGTAATAAGTTTTCTTATTGTTTTGTGCAAACAATTTTTTTCTCTTATAAATTTGAACTGTTCCATTCTTTATTGAATGGTGACGGTTAAATGTGGTTGGGCCTAACTCAACTCTACAAAACCGGCTTGTAGGGTGAGGATTGCCCCCACTTATAAGGACATGTTCAGGCCATATATTGTCCAATGTGGGACTCTTAACACACCCCCTCACGACCAGGACTAGACAACTGGAGCGTGGAAATAAATGGTGGGTGGCCCGATAGCGGAAACCATAATAGGTGGCCCACTGGATCTTAAACCAGGCTCTGATACCATGTTAAGAAATGTGGTTGGGCCTAACTCAACTCTACAAAACCGGCTTGTAGGGTGAGGATTGCCCCCACTTATAAGGACATGTTCAGGCCATATATTGTCCGATGTGGGACTCTGACAAATGTATTATATTGAATGGGAACTATTTATATGTCAAAAGCCAATTAACTCAAGTTTAATCTGATAGGTGAAGGCACACGGAAGGTTTTATACTAAAAACATTATAGAACTATTCTATCATTTAAAAAATTAGGCTGCAAAATGGGAGAAATATGAGATGGAATATTACCAAAGGCCACTACATTCTGTTCCCTTAAGACTTGAGTGTTTTGCCTCTTGACTTAAGCAAGCTATAGTAATTCCATAGCTTGGATGTCTAGTTTATTTGGTACATTTTCTTGTAGCTGACATTATCTTTGCAAACATAATAACATCCATAACCTATGTTTAATCAGTATGCATGGTAATCCTCCTCTCAAATGTTTTATCTTATCTTCCTATTCTGCCCTCGAGTAATCATTTTTCTGTTTCAGAGGCTGCTAGGATTCAATTACTGCATTTCTTTTTACTGATTACTGATAACTAATTGCTCTTATGTGATCTCCCCTCTTAAAAACGCTAATAATGGGTTCCTGTAAAATTGGTATATGGATTATATAAAATAAGCTATACTTAGATCTAGTATGCTTTCAGCAATTACTTGTGTTTTAGTTGCTGCCCAATTTGTTTGATGTTCTCAAAGAATCTGGTCCTAAACAGAGCTGATGTATTGCGAGAAAACGCAGAAGCTGTCTTTGCAGCATGTGATGCTGCTCATGGAAGATGGGCAAAGCTTCTGGGGGTCCGTGCTGCTCTCCATCCTAGATTGAAACTGCAGGAATTTCTAACTATTTACAACATCACCCATGAGTTCATTACAGCTACTGAAAAAGTACATATTTTCATTTTGGTTTAAACTTTAAAGTTTAGATACCAAATTATGTGGTTTTAGTTCCCTGATTTAACTACCACATTCAAACTAACAGATTGGTGGAAGATTGGGATACAGCATCCGTGGGACACTGCAGTCGCAGGCCAAGGCTTTTATTGATTTTCAGCATGATTCTCGGGTTGGTTTAAATTTTGTTCTTCCGCCATCTAATATAATATTCCTCATAAAAAAATGTTCACCTCTATTAATATTTATTGCTTTGTATTTAGATGTCAAAGATCAAGGCAGTGCTTGACCAAGAAACTTGGGTGGAGATAGATGTTCCTGATGAATTTCAATCCATTATCAATATGCTTTTCTCATCGGATGCACTGTCTTCTGAGAACCTTAATGGTGTTGAAGAGGATAATTCAACGGGTTACCATGATATGGCATCTAACAATGATGCCCAGCCGATGGCGGACACTGGACTGTTGAGTGCTGAACAGCATGTTGAGCAGGCTGATTCCGCGGAAGAATCTAAGAAATTAAATAGAGGTCATAGCAAATCGGTTGGGAGTAACAGCACTGAGAAAGATCATAAAAAATCTGCATCTCAGGCTCTTTTCTACAAAGGTGTTGGTTATCACATGGTAAACTGGTAAGTTACCTAGGCTGAACTTCGTTTTCTCTTTTTTCCCTCTATTTTATGCAGCTTTTATTCTTTTTGTATTGTATTTACTGCTCTCTCTCTCTCTCTCTCTCTGAATAAGCTTGTGTAGGCATTCTTTTATTTTTATTATTACTATTATTATTATTATTATTATTATTATTATTATTATTATTATTATTATTATTTATTACAATATACTGATTCATGTCAACCTTAATATGGAGTTGGATTCACTTATATTATATGGTTTTGTCTCAGCTGTGAATACATTTCAAGTACTTTGATTTTTTCTGTTTGCTTCCAGTGGCTTGATATTGCTGAAGATGCTGTCAGAATACATTGATATGAACAACCTTTTGCCAACATTATCTTCAGAAGTTGTTCACCGTGTGGCAGAAATCTTGAAGTTTTTCAACACAAGAACATGCCAACTTGTGCTAGGGGCTGGTGCAATGCAGGTACTACTAGTATCATTCTTTGAATTTTTGGATCCTTTTAGATATAGAAACTATATTTAGAAATAATATGCATATATTTAGAGCAAAGTCCAAGTGGTCTGCAAAGGAAATTAAGTATTCCCCTATCTCTTTTAGTTGGACCATTAGTCACCTAGCCCTCATTCTCATTTCAATACAATTAAGTTTTTCTCAATTCAATATTTCTCGTTGCCCTTCACAGCCCAACACTCAATACCGTAGAGCAATGTTGAGATTAGAGAAAAAGAGAAGGCAAAAATGAGAGAACCTGCATGTCTTACCACTCTAAATTCCCTTTATTCTATAATCCTAACAAATATTCATTCTATTCTAACAGAGATCTCTCTCTCTCTCTCTCTCTCTCTCTCTCTCTCTCTCTCTCTCTCTCTCTCTCTCTCTCTCTCTCTCTCTCTCTCTCTCTCTCCAATCCCCTTACTCCACGTGTCCCATTCTGTTATTTCTCCCCCCATTAATAATGGGCCTGTCATTAATGGTGATCCTATCAGATTTCAACTTATGTGTTAGTTATACCTAGGTTGGGGAACATCTATTGAGTCATATCAGCTTATATTTGTACTGCACTGGGGAGAAACTGCAGACAATGCCGAGCTCAGAATTTTCCGGCTTTCAAATAGTGTGCACCACTTCATCTAGGTATATTCTAAGTAAATGCTGCAGCTATTAGTTTAATGATAGAACAGACCCTTGGGTTATTTTTGCTTCCCTACTTCCTCTCATATTTGGGTGCCATTTCCCTCCAACCCCTAAGACAGTTTTGCTTAACTATCTTGATCCCATTTCAATTAACTTAGATCTTTGCCATTCTTTTGGTTTCTAATTTTTTGTAAGTTGTGTTCAGGTGTCTGGTTTGAAGTCCATCACCTCTAAACACCTGGCGCTGGCAAGTCAAGTCATTAGTTTTATACATGCTATTATTCCTGGTATAAATACGCACACCTATATTAATATTTTTGAATGTGTTGGTATTACAAGAGTTTATGACCTTGTTATTACATGTTTTAATTAAAAATAACATTGTTCTTCATTTCTGGTGTAAGAAATTCGGCAGATTCTTTTTCTGAAAGTACCAGAGACTAGAAAATTGCTATTGCTTTCAGAGATTGATCGAGTCGCACAGGTATCTACGTTATTCCTATTTCACCCTCCTCCATCCGATATGGTAGACTCATGTAGACGTTTGATTTTAATTGCATTTTCAATGAATTTCTTTGCTGGAAGTATTATTGTTACTCTCTTTTCCTGCTTATAGGAGATGAAAATTTATGAATTACAATTCCTTGTATAAGGTGAAAATTTACTTAGTAGTTTATTAAGTTGAAATGCATTTTTCGTTTAATCACCCTTGAAATGATTCCTCTAATATCTCTACTTCCTTTGGGTGGAAAAATAAATATTGTAAAAGAAGGGGAAAATTAATAGATAATATTTGAGCTTGTAAAGTCTAAAGTGAAGGAAAATGGCCAAATATGGTAGAAAATGAAAGTGAAAAGAGATATAAAATGGAGAGAAGTCTATGTGAAGCTTACAGTTAAATGCAACGTTGTATTCTACATAGTGTCGGTCAC
Organism: Vicia villosa; assembly: GCF_029867415.1. Classification (NCBI taxonomy): domain Eukaryota; kingdom Viridiplantae; phylum Streptophyta; class Magnoliopsida; order Fabales; family Fabaceae; genus Vicia; species Vicia villosa. The sequence goes on along the minus strand of NC_081183.1, from coordinate 36,356,152 downwards.
ACAAGAAATTGTACCTTTTTACAGCTTGTATGCATTAAAGCTGAGGGTCAATAGTTTGGATTTTGCAGCCTATGTTCGAATAATGATTTTAACAAAATGTATGGTAACAGGAACAAGGACCGGCAAGGAACTCCGAATGTTTTAGTCATGTATATCCACTAGATCATTTTTTTCTCTGAAACTTTTTTTCTTGATTGATTTCATCATGTTCAAATTCAAACTCATTATTCTCGTCATCAATTAAAATCAACACACTTATAAAGGCTTTGAATTGTTACTGCATGTTTGAACTAGTTGAATAGTTTAGAATGATCAGCCTGCCTTACACAAATGGGATGTACAAATATATATGCAAGAGAGAATCTCTCAATATATTTCAGCTATATTAAATAGATAGAATATCGTAATTATGACTGTAATCAACGCTAAATGTCTTTGTTTCTTATTTTGATTTTGCCTTAAATTTCTATACTTCCTTTTTAATTTAATAAAAAAATTCTTTAATTTTGTTTGCAAGAAAACTTCAAAATATTATAATAATGCTTACTTTTGTAACATTTAGTACCTTCATCATATCTTTTCATTTCAGGATTATAAAGTCCATAGAGATGAAATACATTCTAAATTATTTCAGATAATGCGAGAAAGATTATTAGTCCACTTGCGTGGGTTGCCTCAAATTGTTGAGAGTTGGAATAGACCCGAGGATGCTGATCCCCAGCCTAGTCAATTTGCTCGGTCCCTTACAAAGGTAAATAATTTCGCTGATCAACAGAGATGATTGTTATGCTTGGAGTTTATGTCTACATTTTTTACTTGCACACTATTTGATATCCTTTCATACTTTATGATGATAGGCTTTTCTGTTAATACTCATTCCTGAAGTTTTTCCATATTTAGTTTTTGTCAGTTAATTTTTATTTGTAACTCTTTTCCTTGTTAATTACTTATTATTATATCTACTTCAATATGTGCATTAAGTTATAAATTAGTTCCCAGTCAAATTATTTGGTTATCTCACTGGCCTTGCTATCAAAACTATATTCTGTTAGAGTTTTTGATTTCGAAAGGACATCTTATTATTTTTTATCACTTCAAAATAAAAGATATACTCCTAAAAATGCTTGAACTATTAGGTGATGATCACAATACCCCAATATTGGTTGGTTAAATATGTTAGGCATTTGGTTAACTGCAAGTGCCTAGGGATTAAATCAGTTTTTGACAAATATTAAAATGGTATCTGTGAGGAGTCTGTTAAATTTATCTCTGAATATTGTGAGGACTGTAACTCAGTAACTATACTTCTTTTTTTCCTCAATATTGTGTGTATCTAACTTGTGTATAATTTATGTAGAATTCATTCTGAGTTGAGTATGCTGAAATTCATTGACAAAAATGGAATATGTAACTAACTTGATATGCTTCTAGATTTGATGGGATGGGTGCTTTTAAGTAGATTAAATTTTTGAGTTCTGCTCTAATGCCAAATTTGTCACCAAAGAAATCTCATAATCGGAAACTATTTATTTTGTTAATTTGATGTTAGGAAGTTGGATACCTCCAGCGTGTTCTATCTCGGACCTTGAATGAAGAAGATGTTCAGGCAATTTTCAGGTAAGAACCTCAGAAATTGTCTTGTTTCCTTTTTTTCTGACATTTTGATTAAAAAATGTGATATCAAATTTCCAAAGTGTATGGTACCCATTATTTATAATGTTGGGATGCTTGTTTAAACAGTGGGTATTTTATTGCTTTCTTCAGGGGGACTGACCGCCGGGTCCTGCCAGGTCTTAGATATAATTAGTTGATAAAGAAACATGGTTGTTTTGAAACGCTTGAGCATAGTAATTTTTAGAAGTTTGTTATCTAGATATGAATATTACATGCAAACTGATATATTTAACTATCATGTAACTTCCCAATCATCTTTTGGACTGATATTAGTTCTGCCAGTTAAATCTCTTGGATTTGTATTCTTGTATATGATGAATTCTGAAGTAATTTTTTTTCTTCGTGTTTTTCCATTTAAAGGGAAAGTAATTACAGCTGCTGCCTTCTTGGCTTATAAAGAAAATTGATTCTATAATGTTAACATCTAACATATGGATTCCTACAGTTAACTCGAATTCTCTGTTTTCCAGGCAAGTGGTCGTTATCTTTCATTCACAAATTTCAGAAGCATTTTCAAGATTTGATATAAGCACTTCACAGGCAAAGAATAGGTATTTATTTTTCCCAAGTTATATTATTTGGACCTAAATTTTTAAACTATTAAGAAAGCATTCATTTCTAAAAATTCTTCCTTCTTGCTAGGTTATATCGGGATATCAAACATATTCTTCAATGTATACGGTCATTACCATCAGGTGATTTAAGTAAATCTGATACCCCTAACTGGGGTCAGCTGGATGAATTCTTGGTGCAAAGATTTGGTAATGATGCTGTTCAGTAAACTGTATTGTAAAGTAACAAGTCATTGCTTATGTGGGAAGGCTAACCTACTTTAGAGGATGTGGGGGTGATTTAAACCTTCTTCACTCTGCATTTTTTTGTAACACTAAGTTGAGGTAATATTTTCGTTAATGAATTTTGATTACTTATATGAATTTATGCGTATGCATCATTGTTATCTTTTTGATAACTACAAATTTGAATATAGAGAGTGCCATGTCGGATTTGGAGTTGTTTCAATTTCAGATGAAATAATCCAGCTTTAGTGCTATGAAACTATAGTCTTTCTTGTAACAATATTATGCATGACTTTTATTTAGGGTGTGTTTGGTTGGAGGGGAGGGAAGGGATTCTTTTAGACTGAAGTTTTTTGGTTCAATTATTAATAGGGTAGGGGAGGGGAACAATATCCCTCCAAAAGCCAATTTTTCTTTGCAACAAATTACTAGGCGAAGATTGTTTAACGATAACACAACAAAATGAAAAAAAAAATTCAGGGGAAATGCACACCAGAAACAACTTCATATTTTCTTACAGGTTTGGTTGGTTGACAGTTAAAGTGTTAATTTCATTTGTATTTGGTCGATTGGCTGATTTATTGGGTTAATGGTTAGTACTGGTAACTGATAAATAAAACAATGTTATTTGTTCAGGGTGATACAGTGGCTAGGTGTCAGATTTCTGTTTGGTTTTGTTTGTTGGATGGATAATACGTCACAGAAAAACTTGAACTTATTTTTGTTTTCTGAAGCATATTTCTGGAAACAATTTCTACCCAATTGGTTAATTGTATATATTTGCAGCCTTTCTGTTTTCTAATACTGATTTTGAATTCTATTATTTTTCAGGTCTTTGTTTGGTCTTATGGTAGATATACAAGGTAATGTATCATTTATGGGCATTTTGTAGCTGTGATTGGTTTGCAGAAGTTTTGTAGCGGTCTGTTGATATTCAATTCTTGGTTACTGTCTCATAATTGTAATGCTTAGCTGAAAATAGATATGAATTTACAGTAAATGAGTGAATTTTCTTCTTATTCTCCTCTTCTTTACAGCCATGAATATTATTAATACATCAATATGTACATGATTCGAGATATCTAGTGAGATTATTAAACTATATGCTGTTAGAGGGTATACTTCGGTTCCCTTAATAAAGAAATCTCCTTGGTATTCCTTGAGTAACGAGACACTTTCAATGGAAGAATCCTTATTTTTTATATATGTACATTTTGTAAAGCGGTGACAACCAGTGAAATTGACTAAAAGATATGACATTTGCCCTAATTAAAAACAACTTAATGATGCAAGAGGTGCCTTGAGTGCTGAAAAAGAGTGCATTCTTATAATCATAGTGAAATTGACTAAAAGATATGACATTTGCCCTAATTAAAAACAACTTAATGATGCAAGAGGTGCCTTGAGTGCTGAAAAAGAGTGCATTCTTATAATCATAGATGAAAGTTGGATTCTCTGAGAAGAATATGCATTTTTAAGTGTTAGATTCTTATTTCTTGATTGAATAAATAGTACGTTGTTTAAATTTGAGAATTTATTTATTGATTCCCATATGAGGGTGACCCCAGCGAAAATCCCTAAATACCCCTATTTCGGAAATGCATTTTCGAAGTAATTTTTTTTTTAAAATTTTCCAAAAATTCAGAAATGCACATCCGAAAACATCAAATGAGAGTGTTTTCGGAAATGCAGTTCTGAAAACACCCATTTTTGGGAGTTTCATAAGTATACTTCCGAACAATAACTTCCCCCCTTAACAATAACTTCCTCCCTTACCTTGTCCATTCACTGTTGCAAATCACTTATTAAAGTATGGTCAAAGTGAAAGTGGCTCTTCATAAATAATACAAATAGTAAAATCCTGTCAAAATTACAAGGGGCAAGTAACCAGTACTGACTACTGATAAGCATAAGCTACAACACCCCTATTTGATGTTTTCGGAAGTGTATTTTCGAATTCTGAGAAAATTTTGAAAAAAAAATTACTTCAGAAATACATGTTCGAAGTAGGGGTATTTTTGGTTTTTCGCCGCGGGTAACCAAGAATATAGGGGTCAATAAAGATGTTGTATGTTAGATATATTTCAATCATATATTATGTCATGTTCTTTTCTAAAGGTGTCGTTAAATCAAATTTGTCAAAAACTCAGGTTGAGTTTGCTTAGATTTTGGTCTCTGCTACTATGCCTCATTTCTGTTTCGGTCTTACTCTTCTTCTCATCGGGTACAGACTTTTATCATTTTCATTCAATTAATATAAAAATTAAAAATCATTTTTGTATGGAACATAAGAACAAGTTACTTTTGGGTATGAAATTATAGACTAAGGGTCTCTTTGGTAAAAATAGCGGTTGACTGATAAGCTAGCTAATAGCTTATAGCTTATAGTTTATGACTGATGGCTGATGACGGATGACTTATAGCTTATAGCGGATGATTGAGACTGATAGCTTATAAGCTAATTGAAGTGTTTGGTAAAATTAGCGGTTCAATGTAAAATGATATAAAAGATATTTAATATATAATTATTTTATTTTAAATTAAAATAAATTATAAGGGTTAAAAATGGATTTTAATTAAAATAATAAGGATAGAAAATAAAAAAAAATTAATAAGCTATAAGACATAAGCTAAAACGCTATTTGAAATAGCGTCTGGAAAATAAGCTATAAACTAGTAAAATAAGCTATAAGCTCGTGATGAAAAAACCGTTATCAAACGAGTTTAAATTATCATATGAGCTTATAAGACATAAGCTATAAACTCGAAAATATGCCTTACCAAACAAAGTTCAAGTGCATGTTTGACTTTCTGTTCTAGGTCCCTCAACTTGATTGAATGGAAGAATCCTTAATGTTTGATCTTATTTCACAACATGTGGGTTTTTATTCGGGTCATCATAATTAATAACAGAGTTGTGATGCTATAAAATCTGGGGATAAAACTCGGGATTAAAAAATTAAAAAGTATATTTAAACTTAATTTTTAATATTTAAAATCAATTTAATATAAATTAATAATATCTTAATTTAATTAAAAATTAGCATTTAGAGACATATGTAAAGTAAAAACTTTTAAAGACTAATTATATAAATTGGTTGAGAAAGTTAATCAACAAATGTAAATTTACAACATTGAGTTTAGTAGAATTGATTTCAACATAATTGAGTTTAGAATAATTGATTTATGTTTGGATACAATGATATAGAAGTGATTGTCATCAATTAATATTGTTTGGATAGTTTTAACAAAAGTGATTTTGAATTGGATAATTACCAAAATGGTAATAAATTCTAATACAAATAAAAAAGAAAAGAAGTAATTGATAAAAATTAAAGAGGGTAAAAAAGGAAAATTTAAAAGAGTTATAATAAATAATATATAATATATGTAGAATTGATTCTACTAAACTCAAAAGCTAGGAATTGTAGCTTCTACTAGAATTGCTTTTGGAGTGGAGAATTGATTTTGAAAAAGTATCCAAACAAAAAAAAAATCAATTTTCAAGTTGAAGTGCACTAGAAGTGCTTTTGGAACTTGTAGAAGCCAATCCAAACATGCACTAAGTCTTTCTTTTGTTTCACTTTTGCTCAAGAGGAAGCCATGCGCTTTTGGGTGCCATCACTTGAACGTGCTTCACCTTCAAAATTAAATAAAAAAATACGAACTTTCGGTTTATACTTTAATAAGAGTAACTAGTAAAAGACCAGTGCGTTCGCACGGGTCACGCAAAATCGGTATAAACAATAAATAAATATTATAACGATGGTTAATAAATATATATAAAAGATACGCAAATTAAAAAGAAAAAACATTTGAAATTATAATTGTCATATAAATATTAATTTAATTTAGTTAGAATATATATATATATATATATATATATATATATATATATATATATATATATATATATATATATATATATATATATATATATATATATATATATATATATATATATATATATATATATATATATATATATATATATAATATTAAGTAGTCATCTACCCGTGTGTTCGCACACATCATACAATATCGTTATAAATCTACCATGAGTAGTCATCTACCCGTGCGTTCGCACGGATTTCACAATGTTATAAATAATAAATAAATATAATATACATGATTATATTTATTTGATTCGGTAACATGTACCAAATATGTTGTCCAAATTTTGTTCATTGTCACTCATACCCCTATCTTATTATAAGCATTTGAAATCTTTTTCACTTATTTTAAATAAAAATTTTAATATATTTAATAGATTTATTTTTTCAAAAATATCAGTTATAAACAATAAATAAATATTATAACGATGGTTAATAAATATATATAAAAGATACGCAAATTAAAAAGAAAAAACATTTGAAATTATAATTGTCATATAAATATTAATTTAATTTAGTTAGAAATATATATATATATATATATATATATATATATATATATATATATATATATATATATATATATATATATATATATATATATATATATATATATATATATATATATATAATATTAAGTAGTCATCTACCCGTGTGTTCGCACACATCATACAATATCGTTATAAATCTACCATGAGTAGTCATCTACCCGTGCGTTCGCACGGATTTCACAATGTTATAAATAATAAATAAATATAATATACATGATTATATTTATTTGATTCGGTAACATGTACCAAATATGTTGTCCAAATTTTGTTCATTGTCACTCATACCCCTATCTTATTATAAGCATTTGAAATCTTTTTCACTTATTTTAAATAAAAATTTTAATATATTTAATAGATTTATTTTTTCAAAAATATCAGTTATGGCTTAATATCAACATATAAAAAATAAAGAAAAGAAATAATATAGTAATGGTTAAAAATGTAAATAAAATATATACAGATTAAGTAGCTTTGTCCCGTCGAAAAATGTATATTTTAGTAGACAAATAAAAATAATAATTAAGAAATCATTTACCCGTGCGTTCGTACGGTTCGTATAATATCATTATAAGTAGTAAATTAATATAATATAGTAATGGTTAAAAATGTAAATAAAATGCAAAAAGAATAACAAATTTTTGTTCTTATAACAAATTATGTATTCACCAATCATAATTGTCTCAAGTTAAATGTAATTTTATAAGTAGTTTCGGCCCGTCAAATTTTTGTTTTTATAAGAAATTATGTATTCAACTATCATAACTATCTCATGTTAAATGTAAAGTGACAATAATAACGATATGTCATCATATTGATGACATATCGTTATTATTGTCTCTTTACTCAATTACATATTAGTTAAAAATTAAATTTAAATAATATAAACAATATTTTTCCTTTTATAAAAATAAGGATCCAGGTAAACAAATAAATAAAAGTCAAATGATTCATTATTAAAGAAGGTTTATAACTTTATCCACATATCACATAGATTAATAGTTAATCATATAAAGATCTCTATGATGTAAAAAATCAACATGAAAGAAATTCTCCTAAATTTAAGTGTCAAATAGATAAATATGTGTAGAGAATATTATTGTACTAATTTACAAAACGGTGATGGAATGAGAAATTATAAAATAATATATTATTTAAAATTAAATCAAATTAATTTTTGAAGATATAAAAACGTGTTATCAATACTTCATAGGATGCAAAGAACGTGTTATCAATTCCTTATTAATACCTTGATAATAAAAGGTATAAATCAAGTTAATATATAGAATATTAGATTTGAAATATTAATTTATTGGAATAAGCCATTTATTGGAATATGCAAGTTTGACTGTTTTGAAAAGTTAAAAAACAGATGCGTGTAAGCTAAATTCCAATCATAAATGCGACAGTATGAAATATTCATGCGTGTAAACTAAATCCCAATCAGAAATGTGACAATATGAAATATTTCTTCTAATTATTATATTATATACTATAGATAAAAATATGGAGCTATCAAAATTTCAAAAACACAATTTACTATCACTATTAAAAAAAATATATAGAGTATGAGTATTTGAAATATTAATTTATTAGAATAGGCTATTTATTATAATAGGCAAGTTTGATCATTTCGAAAAGTTAAGAAACGTCATAAAATATAAGCATGCCTAATTAATAGTGAATCTATATTTTTATTCCCATAAAATAGAGTAATAGGGTAATCATGACAAATAGAGACATGAATAATGTTGTTCAATTGGTTGTTAAAAACAAATCATAAATGATGTCTAAAAATATTCTTAAATGATATGTAAATTTTTTTTACATTATTAATACAAATTAATTAATTTTTATAAATATTTTTTTAAATAAAATGAACAGACTATTCTACATTTTTTTGCGGCGTATATAATTAGACATTCACCCTTTATCTATTATTTTTTGTTTCCAATTATTTTTTTAAAATTATAAAAATAAATAATATACCAATCAAAAGCTGACTTTTAATTATATAGATCTTATAATTATATGAATACTCAAAAGAAATAAAAAAAATCTGATAATTAATAATGATATTAATTACATAAAAAATATTTAATTAAAAACACAATCAAATTGAATTTAATTAAAAAAAAATAGTAAAGTATAATATCACAATAAAAAGTATTTTTGATATTAACTACATAAAATTCATTAAAAACACAATCAAATTGAATTTAATTAAAAAAATTCATTAAACATACAGGTTAAATTGGAATATAAATTACAATATATAAATTATCCCGTTCAAATATATAAATTAATGTTTAAATTGGAATACAAATTATCATAAAAACTTTCTATTTGCATTTTTACATAAAATATAAATTACATGTAATATAGCCAGAAAAATTAGAATATATATTAAATTATAATATCACAATAAAAAAATTGTGAAAATTATTTCTTAATTGTTAGATAAAAGTGAATTTGAATGCAGCCTGTCTACCACAAATTTCTTATTTATTGGATCAATCCAACTTTAAATAAATATATAATCCAATTATAAATATATAAGTTAAAAAATATTTGAAACTTATAGGTCAATTTTTTGTGATACTTCTTTATTTCAATTTTTTGAAATTCCGCCACCGTCAAACTACTATTTTCTTATTAATATTAAGATCAATCATATTTTATATTAATATTATGATCAAACATGTTTAATAATAATATTATTGTCTATGCAATTCAGTTCACCTGAATATGAGTGACAAAGGAAAGAAAAAGTCAATCTAGTGATATCAATATAAAAAAATTGGAAGTTCTGAAGAAAAGATTCACTCGTCAGCACACTCAATTTCATTCTTGCATGCAACTATTCCCATTCTCTTACTCCATTCAATTGTATATCTACACATAAATTGATTGTTGGAGTATTAGGAAATATCTGATAGGAAATATCTGAAAAGGAGGATCTGTATTATTGCGATTTTTCTAAAGTAAAGATTTTCTGCTCAGCCTCAACTTCATTCTTCTCCATCTAATAAGCAAAAAATAATAATATAAACTTGTAATACATTATGTAGCAGTGCTAATAAATAGAATACTATTAGTAAACACACATCAGGAATAGAAAAATTTATATTTCAGATATTTTTTGTGACTTGTTTTCTCTTTTTGTTTTTGAATAAATACAAAGGTGACAATATGTTGAAGAGAAAGATGAATATGAATAATTGGAGGAGTTATCTAGCTTTAGAAATATGAATACTACAGCATACTCAAAAAAAAGAAAAACATAAAAAAAAATCGATGGAAAACATTCAAGACGAACAGCAACAATATTGTAATGAAGGAATGGTTGAAATATTTTTTGAATCTGGGTCGAAATCATATGCCATAATATATAGATTAATGAGAGTATAATTTGAAGGGTTTTGAAGAATTCTAAGAGGTTGAAGAATGTAAATTGTTTTTTGCAATTCCAATGTGGTTTATGAAAAAGCATGCTGCTCTTTGATTCTTTCCAAAGAGTGTTTGGGTGGCTAAAATAATAACTCTACAAATTCATTCTTTCCAAAGAGTGTTAGGGTGGCCGAAATGATGACCCTAATAATAATAGGGTAGTTTAAAATTAGGAATAATTAGGGGGATGCAATTACCGTTATGTCCTCGATTATTACCCTCAAATTGGTGATTAGAGGGATAATGATAGAATTTCATATGTATTCTACTTTATTATATTAAAAGTAGACTTCAACGGAAGATTTTTCTCTAATTCTCCAACGTGGCCAGGATGCTTTGATTTTTCTCTAGTTCTCCAACGTGGCCAGGATGCTTTCCAGTTTTTTCTCTTTTGGAGTTGACGAGCCTGGCCAACCGTCGCACTGCATTGCAACGCATTTTCATAATATAATAATAATAAAATTAATGATAGCTCTTTTTTTTTTCCTTCTTCTTATTAATGTAGGCTTTACATTATTATTTTTTGTTTTTTTTTGCAAGTAGGTAGTTACAAAGTATGATATGTACTTGTCAATTGTAAGCACAACTTCTATGAGAATTTAACTTGCCACATCCAAAATTATATTTGGCACTACCCAAAGTTATGCTTTTATCATTATATCTTTGTTTAAAATTACTCAATTTTAAAAAATATACGTTTCTATCAGAAATTTTGAAAAAATACTGGATTTTAAAAAATTTTCGTGAATTTTTATCGGAAATTTTGAAAGAATTACCGGATTTTTCGAAAATTTCGATATTTTTTGTAAAAAAAAATAAAAATATGATACCATAAATTTGAAATTTTCGATATACTGGAAATTTCAAATTAACTAAAATTTCCGGTATGATGTACCAGAAATTTTCTCATAACTGAAATTTTCGGTATTTTTTGCAAAAAAAAAAAAAAACTGTGATATCATAAATATGAAATTTCCGATATATGCATATCCGAAGGTATCCTTTTCACATTTTAAGATGTTTCGGATATGCATATCCGAACTCACCATTCTTTGAACGTTTTTTATTTAAACGTTGTATTTAAAATGTCAGGTGTTTTTTCGGATATGCATATTCGAAAAAACCCTTCATATACATTTTTCCCACCTTCACTATTTCATTTTCTTCCACACAAAACATAAATCCTCTCGAACCCCACCTTCATTTTCAATCAATTTTTCGTCTCCAAACCAAGTTTTAAGTGGTTCATCATAGCAAAGAGAGCATAAAAAGCTATAATTTGAGGTAAAGTTTCCTCATTTCATCTCTCATTTCATTACATTGGTGCTAATTTGTGGAAGAAGAAATTGCGTCACTTCGGATATGCACTTCCGAAATCCACCAAACTTATTTCGGAAGTGCATATCCGAAATCAGGTCTGTTACATAATTCAAAAAATAGTTTTGACAAAATGTATGTATTGTGCACATGTTAGGTATGGTGCATCCTGACAACATTTCCAGAGATGAGGTAGAAATTCCGAAGGAGGTCAACGAAGATGCTAAGCCAAAAGAGGTGATTAACGATGTTAAAACGATTGTCGAAGCTGTAGATGTTCGACCACAATTTACAAATGAAATGAATTTCACTTCTCGTCAACATTTGCTAGAGTGGGTTTGAATTGAAGCTATTAAACTTAGATTTGGCGTTGTGATAGCAAGGTCCAACAATGACACTAGTAGAATGCAAACATTTGTTGTGATGAAATGCGAGAGGGGTGGGAAATATGTTCCAACAAATCAAAAGTTAAAACATGATGACACGGGATCGAGAAAGTGTGCGTGTCCGTTTAAGTTGAGCGTATCTTGTAGGGTTGATAGTTTGTGGTGTTTTAGCATTGTTTGCGGACTTCATAATCACGCATTGGAAACCAAGCTACACGGGCATCCAATTGTGTGTCAGATAAATTGCAAAGAGAAGGAATCTATTTCAAAATTATCGATAATCAAAGTTGCACCGAGAAACATACTTGCCGATTTGAAGCGAAAAAGGCCAGAAAGTGCTTCAAATATCAAACAGGTAGGCAATGAACGTTACATAGTGAACATTGCGAAAATAGGCCTGAGGTCAGAAATGCAACGACTTTTAAATTTTTTGGGTGATAACCAATACGTTTCAAAGTACAGAGCTTGTGAGGACAACGTTACTGTTCGTGACATATTTTGGACTCATCCCGAAAGTATCAACTTGTTCAACACATTTCCAACCGTCCTTATAATTGATTCGACGTACAAAACCAACAAGTATATGCTTCTGCTTCTAGAAATTGTTGGTGTGACCTCTACAGACAAGACATTTTCGGTCAGATTCGCTTTTTTGGAATGTGAGAATGAAGATAACGTTACATGGGCATTGGGAATATGCAAGACTTTGTTGGTTGATCCAAACAATATGTTTAGTGTCATCATTACCGACCGAGATAATGCTCTTATGAATGCGGTTGGTACCGTCTTTCCGACATCAACCACATTACTTTGTCGGTATCATATAACAAAAAATGCGAGACCTAAGCTCAAACTCGCAGTTGGCACAAAAAAAAACGACGAAGACGGAAAGAGCATCAAACCCGGTGTTGTGTGTCGCGGGTGAAAAATCGTTTTGTTCTTTTTTTGTGGGATGAGACACCTGATGCCTTCTTTGGGCTCGAGTGCTCATAAAAAAAATGATTTTTCTTTTGTTCCGACCAAACTTTTTATTATTTCCAAAGGAGGAAAAGGAAAAAAGCTGCAATAACCTAAAAGTGGGGGGAGAGATCTTGGGTAAGAGGGTTGGTTATACAAAGGGAAGGTATTAGCACCCAACGTATCTATAGTACTCTATAGGTTTCTTTGCTTTGTTTTTCATTCCATGTTACGGTGGAGGTTCTGTTGTGAAATAGGTGGGACCTAAGGTGTTTGTTTGATTATGCTCGCAAAGATCATCGCGATCCTCTGCATACATATCCCTTAGAGGGAATCAGAGCATCTGTAGCTCAGGGTCTACGGGTGCTAAGGTTTGAATGGTTTTTTTTGTTTTGTTTTGCTCGCCAAGGATCGACCTTGTGCCTACGTATTCTCAAAGGGATGTTGAGAAAGTCAGAGCAATCGTAGTTCCCACTTATGCTAGTGGAAGCAAAGGATAAGAGACAAATGTCATCTCAATGTTCGATGTATCTAATCTATATCATCACATACATCTGTTTGTTTTTGTTTGAAAATCTTTTCATTATAAGCCCTGGGCCATGCCACTTATGGCGCTTAGAATGATAAAGATGTTTTTTGTTGTTTAACCAGCCTTGTGGCAAAAACTTTCAATGAAGTCAGCCTTGTGACAAAAAGTTTTGATTAATCAGCCAGCCTTGTGGCAAAAGTTTCAATGAAGTCAGCCTTGTGACAAAAACTTTGATTAATCAGCCAGTACGGTGGCAAAACGGTTTGATTGATTAGCCAGCCTTGTGGCAAAAAAAAGTTAAGTTGATTAGCCAGCCTTGTGGCAAAAAAGTTTGATTGATTGATTGTTTGTGATGATATAGAAGAGATACTCCTATCATAGAGATGATAAATGTCTAATCTCCTAGGGTATTTGTTTTGGATATTGGGATGCTTATAAGAAGCCCGTGGGTCCTTGTACGAAGCCCAAGAGGAGGCTATTCGAGGGTCCTTGCATTGTAAGCCCAAGAGGAGGCTATGGGAGGGACTATCGAGGGTCCTTGCATTGTAAGCCCAAGAGGAGGCTATGGGAGGGTCACTCGTTTGTACAAAGCCCAAGGGGAGGCATGGTATAGTTGGTTTGAGCTCTTAGAGCGATTTCACCGGGAAACCATACTCTATGTCCTAACCTAAACTAGTGGAGATTCTTTGCACGAAGCCCAATAGGAGGCTATGGGGAACCTAGTGTTGTACTAAGTTGAACAAGTATATATAACACAATCACAAATATGAACAAGTACGAGCAAATATGAACAAGTACATGAACAAATATGAACAAGTATGAACAAGCCCATATATATGACAAGGTGTGTGTATACAATGGAGTTTATGAAGGAAATATACCTGTAAGCATGATTCATTTGTATACACAGGGCTCGGGACTCATACTCGGGGAGAGGTCCACTTGAATTTATTCAAAGCTATGTAAACAGGTATTTACAAGGGGCTTGGGACTTATACCTACGTGGAGGCCCGTGGTATTTTTGGGAAGATTTAAAGAAAACCTTCATTTTTGGTTTGTTATTCAAAGTTAAAAAAAACAGATTGAGATATGTACAAAAATGTGTGTGTACAATGAAATACCTAATTTCATGTACAAGAACGGGTATGTACAAAAGGGCTTGGGACTTATACCTACATGGAGGCCCATGGTATATTGAAAAGTATTGTTTCTTTGAAGTTTTGTTGTTTTGAAAATGATTTGAAAATTGTTTGAAAAGATTTTATTTTGAAGAATGTTTATTGTTTTGAAAAAAACTGTACAAAAGGAAAAGAAATGGAACTTACACTCTCTAATATTCGAGAGGCCCCACTTCGTTTTGGAAAATCAATTGATCAATTAAAAAGATTTAATCAATAGTTTTCTTTGAAAATCAAAAAGAAATGGTTTATTGTTTTTGAAAAGAATTGCAATCGCTTGTTTTAAAACAATTTGAATTTGACAAAAGTCAACTTAATTAAGTTTAAATAAAATTTTAATGCTTAATTGAGACCTAAGTGATTAGGGTTTGATCACAAAAATATTTACAAGTGATTAGGTTTGAAAATTAGATGAAAAACAATATTTAAAGTATTTAAAAATACTTAAAAATGTATCATTTTAAACCTAATTAAAAACATATTAAATAAATCTTTTTTTGTGATTTTTTTTGATATTGGTAAAATATGTATATTAAATAAGAGGTGTGTAAAAAATGAATGAAAAATGAATTGATTTGATTGGTTAAATTAAATGATGAAGTTTGTTAAAAAATGAAAGAAAAATAGTGTCAAAAAATTGGTTTTGGTCCTACCAGGGTTTGAACCCACGCACCTACGCTTGCTGACCAAAACATGGACCAACTGAGCCACGCTTGTGGCTTGTTAAACATACGCGTTTTGTAAAATATATTTTAAATCAAGAATTTGAATTTCCCAAACCAAATCTGGCGCCAAGAACACAACCCTAACTGATTTTTGAATTTCTTCAAATCTGTATTGTTTTGATCGATCAAAGGGTCTATCTCACTCGGTTTTGGACGAGGAACATGATGATGACCTTTAATTTCATTTATTTTTGCTCTAAGATGATTAATTCTCTGATGAACACGAAGAACCCTAATATGACAAATCTTTGTGAAATCGTGTATGATCATGATATGATGCAATTGATTGAGGGTTATTATTCAGTGATTGTGCAGAAACAAGATGGTAACTCAGTTTTTCATTTATGATGCATGTATGATAGAGTTTGAAGTTCATGAGCACTTACCTCAAAAACGACCAAGCTGGAGATTGAATTTTGCAAAGGAGGTGTTACAGATGTTGTTGCTCAATCTGGACAGCTTCAATGAACCTTATGGAAGGTATCTGGATGCTTGGAGTGAATTGAAAACACCTGGAGCAGTTGGAGGTACCCGATCCGCAGTTAAGCCTAAGTGTGAATTGAGCTCGATGATTCTGATGTTTCAGGTTGATGATGAGTGTTTGGATAGCTCATATGTGATATATGTGAGGTGTGGGAAGTGTTAATTTGGACAGAAATGATCTGGAATGAAAATTGGCATGATAAGGCTCTTCATGTGTTCATATGGAGGTTGAAGAGTGAATCTGAGTTTTGGGGTGATTTGGGGTGTGTGAGTGGTTCAAACACATCCCATATGATGTTTATGAGTTGCTAGAACCATCACTTTGGCCATAACTTCAAGGGTTTGGAGGTTGAGTTTTGTACCTCTTAGAAACTTAAGAAACTTGCATTCTAAGAAAGAAAGAGAAAGCCTATAATTTGTGAGACTTTGGTGTGATTTTGAATGGAGTTTGGACCTCTATTTATAGGCCAAAGAGTCTGAACTCAGAGCTTTGCAACTTGCTTCAAGGTTTGATGATTTGGCTTAAAGGATAGAAAGGAATCTTTCACATTTAATGCATATGGTTAAAAGTAACTAAACCATGGTTATTTCTCTAAGCTTCTTATCTCTTTCCATTCTGATCTCAAACCAGAAATATCTTTCAATTATTGCCTCTATGTGTCATCAATTGGATCATTTGGTAGAATAGTGCATAACTTAGTGAAAATGGCATGAAATTCTAAGTGAAAAGTTCACTAATGTCAAAATTCAAAACCATGGCTACACTCCATATTTTTTCATGCTCTTGGACATTTTGGAAAGCTCATGTTGCATACTTCAAAACCCTAGTTGAATGTTTCTTCAAGACTTTTAAGGAAATGGGTGAAAAAGATCCATGAACTTTGAAGAAAATGAGATTTTGAGTGAAGTTTTCAAAAAGTACCAACTTTGAAGCTCCATATCTCTTAAATGGTTGATTTTATGGAAAAAAATTATATGTGTCAAAGTTGTTTATTGGATCAAAATCTACAACTTTCATTTTGGAAGTTTTTTTCAGTTTATAGGTGAAATTTTGAGTTATTCCCCCCCAAAGTTTGGAAAAAACCTTTGAAAAACACTTAGAATTTTTCTAAGTATGGAAAGTCAAACTTTTGACTTTTTGATTCTTGGTTGATTTTCTTGATTTTTCTTGATCAAATGACTTATCATATCATATATTGATGATTTAAAACTTCAAAAGTCATGGTTGACCAAAATTCCCCAAAAGTCAATGGTGATCTTGTACAGTTGACTTTTTCAGACGAATCGCGTTTCTGGAGATTTCAAATGAAACAGGCTACCCTCATCAAATGAATGGTATGAATGGATCACATTGAAGCATTAGAGGATATTGAGCCATGGTTTGAGTTGTGGCACCATGTCCTGATTAAAAAGTCAGTTGTTTAGTGAATTAGGTCAAAACCCTAATTGTCGACCTGATGAAATTGATGACTGTGGATCTTGAATTGAGATGTAATTTCCATTGGATATTGTCATAGGGATTATTTGAGGATGATTGAAACCTTTGATTGACTTCCTGGGGATTTTTTAGGGTTTCCCAAATGTGATCCCTGATTTCAGTCCCCGATAGTTCAAAATCCTAATCTGATGATCTGAACTTTCACTGTTGATCAATCCTTGTATAGGAGATGTTATGAGCCAATGGATTAGGTCAAAATGATGCACTTGGGGTCTTGAGGTCATGTCCCAAGTCTTGAGCAAAAGTCAGGAGTATGCTATCTTCAGTCAAAACCCTAATTTGGTTGGTTCAAAGTCTTTGAGATTGTTGAAATGAATCTATGAGGACCAAATGTTGATTATTGATGAAGATAATTCACTTGAGATGAAGGGAGAACAAAACCCTAATTGATTGTTACTTGTACTGATGAGTGATTTCCAGATTAAACCCTGCTGAGTCACAAGTAGCAAACACAAGCTATGCAATTTGTTAGAGATGCAAATGATGTGAGGTGGTATCTTAGGTCAAAAATTGGGGTATGACAGATGCCCCTATTTAAGTTTCTTCAACCTGAGACATGAAGATTGAAAATCTTCGTTTTGATAGGGTGGAAGAGAATTTTGGACCTAAGATACCAAAATTGCGAATGATGCAAGGATATCTTTACCGAGGGGATATCAAGAACTGACTCCACTGGGGAAAAGAGATTGGGAAGGATGTCTCAATCCGTTTTAGGAAGAGAATCCGTTTTTCTCTTTTTTTTCGGGAAAGCAAGTGTATGCTTCACCGGGAAATGATAGCTTTGTAAGAAAAGCTTACCTATCGACATTATCGACTATCAGCTTGGGGATAGACTTGTTTAATAATGCGAAGGTGGAAGGTATGAAACTGTATTACCGACTATCAGCATGGTGATAGACTTGACAAGGTAAAAAGAGTTTCAAAGGTTTGGTTAATATTACCGACTATCAGCATGGTGACAGACATGTTAAATAATATAACCAGAACAAAAAGTTACCGACTACCAACCTTGTGATAGTGGTTTTGAAGACATGATTAATTATCAACCGAGTGATAAAATGATTCTAGAGACTTTGCTAGGGGAATTACTGGTTATTCATCCTTGTGAACAGTAATAAGGCCCTGATTGTCAAATGGTCTTCATGATTGATTTCCTTGAGAGGAAAAAACTTTTGAAAGAGACATAAGCTGCTCAGATGACGAGGCTATTGCTTATTGTCTGTTTTTCACGACTCTATTTGAGGAATCGGAATTTGAATCTCTGGTAAAGACAAGGTTCTAACCAAGAATGAATTGGAAAGAAACGGTCAAACAAGACTTTGTACCCATGAGGAATGAACTCAACTGGGGATTTTCTCCTTCGTTTTGAGAGGAAAAACTAAAGAAACCTTCTTCCACGAGGAATGATCTCAGTGGGGAACTGGAGAAAGAAGATGTTCTTTCTGCTTATGGGTGACAACCTACTTGGAGAGATGACACGCCCATTTTTGTTTCTTTTTTTTCTCTTTTTTCTTTTTTTTTTTTTTTTTTTTTTGAGGATAGATATATCCTAAACAAGTGATTTTAAGCAGACATTGAAAAATGCAAGAATGCATAAATGATGCAAATATGTATGAATGATGAATGTTATGAACGTAGCATGCATACTGACGATACTGACAGACAATGAAGTATATACTGGAGAAGGACCGACGTCGCAATACAACCAGATACTTGGCAAATGTTCTTCAACACGGTGTAGATAACACAGGTGATGAATGGTGTTGCGTGCTTTAAACTTCTCTGGGGAAGATAAGCATTTTTTCTCATTGAGATGAAAGAACCTCCTCACTAGAGATGGAAAATCTTCTTCACTGGGGATAAAAGACCTTCTTCACTGGGGATAGAAGAGCTTTTCCTATCATAATCTTTGATTCATCCTATGGAGACAGCTGCTGATGTTCCTTCTGTTGTTCACAACTCAAAGGAAAGTTTCGCTTTTATTTTGAAAAAGTGAAGTAAATTCATTTAAAACTTATTTTTTCTTTTTTTTTCTTTCAAAAGTGAATAACACAATTAAAGCGTCATTTTGAAAGCTAAAAGAAATTAGAGATTGCAAACAAATGGGCACAAGGCTCAAATTTATTTAATAGGATGGTAATCAGCTAAAGGCGTGATTCCATAGAGTATTTACAAAAGTTGGAAATGGTAATTATACGGAAAAGGCTACATTGAAAGCAATAACCACTATTCCCCCTAACAACTTTGAGTTCCAACTGTGCTTGTCGCTTCAGATTGGCTATGATTTGATTGAAGATCCTTTGATGAAAAAGACTCCTCAGGTGACGAAGTACGGACTAATGCAGTTACTTTGTCATTAATCCCTAATTTTTGCCTAGATTGCCCTTTCAGGTTTTCAATCTACCAGGATGAATTTTTTCTGTTTATTGTCTCTAATTTTTGCCTGGACCGCCCTTTTCAGGTTTTCAGTCCACCGAGACGCTCATTTTTGCCTAAGTCGCCCTTTGCGGGTTTTCGACTTACCGAGCTGTTCTTTTGTATCTTTTTTAGACAAAGTATTTCTTGACTGCATCAGCATTCACAGGATGTGGGAGTTCATCACCATCCATGGTTGTAAGAATCATGGCGCCGCTAGAAAATGTTCTTTTGACAACATACGGGCCTTCGTAATTAGGAGACCATTTGCCCCTAGAATCTGGTTGAAAAGACAAGATCTTTTTAAGCACGAGGTCGCCTTCTTGAAATTCACGAGGTCGAACCTTTTTGTTGAAGGCTTGTTTCATCCTTGCTTGGTATAACTGTCCATGACATAGAGCAGTCATACGTTTTTCTTCGATTAAGTTCAACTGATCGTATCTACTTTGACACCATTCAGCCTCTGATAACTTAGTTTCCATGAGGACTCTCATTGATGGGATTTCAACTTCTATGGGGAGCACAGCTTCCATGCCGTATACTAGAGAAAAAGGGGTTGCCCCTGTTGAAGTACGCACTGAAGTACGGTACCCATGTAAAGCAAATGGCAGCATTTCGTGCCAGTCTTTGTAAGTGACGACCATTTTCTGGACGATCTTCTTAATGTTCTTGTTGGCAGCTTCAACGGCGCCGTTCATTTTCGGTCTGTAAGGAGAAGAGTTATGATGCTCAATCTTGAATTCCTCACACAGTTCTTTCATCATCTTGTTATTCAAGTTCGAACCATTATCAGTAATGATCTTGCTGGGAACACCATATCGGCAAATGATGTTATTCTTGATAAACCTCACAACCACTTGTCTTGTAACATTGGCGTAAGATGCTGCTTCGACCCATTTGGTGAAGTAATCAATAGCTACCAAGATGAAACAATGACCGTTTGAAGCTTTCGGTTCGATCATTCCAATCATGTCGATACCCCACATGGAGAAAGGCCATGGAGATGAGAGAACGTTGAGTAGAGTCGGTGGCACATGGATCTTATCTGCATAGATCTGGCACTTGTGACATCTCTTCACGTGTTTGTAACAGTCTGATTCCATTGTCAACCAATAGTATCCTGCTCTTAAGATCTTCTTAGTCATTGCATGCCCGTTTGAATGAGTTCCAAAGGACCCTTCATGCACTTCATGCATTAACATGTCTGCTTCGTGTCTATCCACGCATCTGAGCAAAACCATGTCGAAATTTCTTTTGTATAGCACATCTCCGTTCAGGAAGAAACTGCCAGAAAGTCTCCTTAGAGTTTTCTTATCTTTTTTTGATGCCCCAAGTGGGTACTCTTGAGTTTGAAGGAAGCATTTGATGTCGTGGAACCACGGTTTATCATCGATGACTGCTTCAGTTGCAAACACATAGGCGGGCCTTTCAAGGCGTGTGATTCTGACTTTAGGCACATCATTCCAGTGACTGACTTTGAACATGGAAGATAGAGTAGCCAAGGCGTCTGCCATTCGATTCTGATCTCGAGGTATATGATGCAATTCAACCTTGTTGAAGAAAGTCAACAGACGTCTTGCATAATCTCTGTAAGGAATCAAACCAGGGTGGTAAGTTTCCCACTTGTCTTTGATTTGGTTGATCACAAGGGCTGAATCTCCATATATGTCGAGGATCTTGATCCTCAAGTCAATGGCTTCTTCGAGACCCATGATACAAGCTTCATATTCTGCGATGTTGTTGGTACAATCAAATAGCAATCTGGCAGAGAACGCGATATGAGTACCCTTGGGAGTGATGATGATTGCCCCAATTCCATTGCCAAAAGCGTTTACTGCTCCATCAAAAATTAGGCCCCATCTTGATCCAGGCTCAGGACCTTCTTCTGGTAACGGTTCGTCACAATCTTTCATCTTCAAGTACAAGACATCTTCATCAGGAAAGTCAAACTTGAGAGATTGATATTCATTGATTGGTTGATGCGCCAAGTGATCGGCGAGAATGCTTCCTTTGACCGCTTTTTGAGCACGGTACTCAATGTCATACTCAGATAACAGCATTTGCCACCGGGCAATCCTCCCTGTTAATGCAGGCTTTTCAAAGACATACTTGATTGGATCCATTTTGGAGATTAACCAAGTAGTATTGTTGATCATGTATTGGCGAAGATGTTTTGAAGCCCAAGCCAAAGCACAACACGTTTTTTCGAGCATGGAATAACGAGACTCACAGTCTGTGAATTTCTTACTCAAGTAATAGATGGCATGCTCCTTCTTACCGGTTTCATCTTGTTGTCCAAGCATACAACCCATGGATTCTTCCAACACGGTAAGGTACATGATTAGTGGTCTTCCTTCAACTGGAGGAATCAATATTGGTGGTTCTAACAGGTACTCTTTGATACTGTCGAACGCTTTCTGGCAATCTTCAGTCCATACAACCCCTTGATCTTTGCGGAGAAGCTTGAAAATTGGCCCACAAGTAGCAGTCATTTGAGAGATGAATCTGGAGATATAGTTCAATCGTCCGAGAAATCCTCTTACTTGCTTTTCAGTTTTTGGTGCAGGCATCTCTTGAATAGCTCTGACTTTGTCGGGATCTACTTCAATACCTCTTTGGCTGACAATGAACCCCAAGAGTTTTCCAGATCTAACCCCAAAAGTACATTTGTTAGGATTCAAGCGAAGCTGATATTTCCTTAGTCGTTGAAACAACTTCAAAAGGTATTCGATATGTTCTTCTTCTGTGCTGGGCTTGGCTATCATGTCGTCCACATAAACTTCAATTTCTTTATGCATCATGTCATGAAAGAGAGTAGTCATTGCCCTTTGGTAAGTTGCGCCTGCATTCTTTAATCCAAATGGCATCACTTTGTAGCAAAAGGTACCCCATGGGGTGATGAAAGATGTCTTCTCCATGTCTTCAGGAGCCATCTTGATCTGATTATAACCAGAGAACCCGTCCATGAAGGAAAAGACGTTGAACTTAGCGGTGTTATCAACCAGCATGTCAATATGCGGTAACGGAAAGTCATCTTTTGGACTGGCTTTGTTCAAGTCATGGTAGTCAACACACATTCTGACCTTGCCATCTTTCTTCGGAACTGGCACTATGTTGGCCAACCATTGAGGATACTCAGAGGTGACAAGAAAACCTGCGTCGAGTTGTTTCTGAACTTCCACTTTGATCTTGTTAGCCATATCAGGGTGAGTCCTTCGCAATTTCTGCTTGACTGGCGGACATTCTGGCTTCAATGGTAAGTAATGCTGAACAATATTGGTATCCAACCCAGGCATGTCTTGGTAGGACCAGGCAAACACATCAACATATTCTTTGAGAAGGTCTGTCAACTTACTCTTGATATAAGTATCAAGCAGCGATCCAATGGTCACTTCTTTTTTGTCTTCTTCAGAACCCAAGTTGATCTTTTCTAAAGGCTCTTTGTGAGGCAGAATGGCTCTTTCCTCGTGCTTAAGTAATCGAGAGATCTCGTCTGGAATCTCCTCTTCTTCCTCTTCTTCGGCTTCGAACACAGGAAACTCAAAGTTGGGAGAGGGCATAGGGTTATTGCATTCAATGGGTTTATCAATAGTAAATCTGCACATGTGATTTATATTTATTTCAGAAAATTTATGAATGCAAGAGTGTATGCAGATTTTTTTTGAAAAGTTTTTTTTATTTTTGGTTTTTTAGGATTACCATTTCCAGAAAAAAGCAAAAATAAAACACATAGTGTAGGGAATTCAAAATGACACTTTATTTATGATTCATTTCTGAAACAAAGCCCTAAACACAAACTCATTTGTCTTGGGCAGGACAAAGAGGGAAACTTTTAAAACAAAGCCCTATACACAAAGTTATTTGGGCGGAACATTTAAAAGCAAAGCCCTATAAAACATCTCTCTGCTTTGGGCCAGGCAGGAGGTCAAAATAACAGCGAGGTGATTACTTTGAGCGGCGAGCAACATTCGGAACGTCGACAGCCTTCCAGTAGCAACGAACTCCTCTGTGTATTATGTATTCAGGAAAATTCCCCTCAGAATTATCCTCAGTATTGACATTGACCGCTGGTCGAGCAGGATTTGAAGGTCCTGGTTTGTCAACCTTGTTCTTTGTAGAGTTGAAACGGTCTTCTTCTACTTCTTGAAGAGCATAAGACGAGTCACAATCTTCAGAATCTTCAGGATGTAATTCCCAGTCCTCAGGATGAAGAGACTCATTGTCAGCGACACTTTCTGAGTCAACTGTGGGACCATCTTCCCCTTCATCTTCAAAAATGGCATTTATGTGATAATAACCATCTTTAGGATTGTTAATCTTGGCAGATGCATTGAAGTCAGTAATTTCAGGCTGCTGAGAAAATTGACAGGGCTGATAAGCCTCTTCTGGTTGACTATTATATTCAAAGGAATCTCCCCATCCAGTTGGTTGGATATCTTCAATCGCAATCTTGTAACTTTCAGGTGCAGTATACTTCACCATATAATCAAATTTTCCACTTGGTTGTCCCAAGGTGTCCCAGATTTCTGCAGGAACAGGCTCAGTTTCTTTGCCTTTGGATTTCTCTGAAGGAGGATATGGTTCTTCCTGAGATATGTATCCCGAGTCATTGAGATAACATTTCCATTCTTCTTCAGTATCGGAGAGACCTTCTTCGATGCATTCTTCGATAAGGACATTGACCTCTTGAGGAATTGGGTTAAGGAATCCTCCACTAATGAATGTTTCTTTGATCGGACGAAGGGTTTCATCCTTATTGGTGCAGTTTGAGAATGTTGGTGCACATCCGAGACCTGTTCTGGTTTCATTCTTGGTAGGGATCACAACTTGCCCCCATCCAGTGGTAGTTCCATCTTTCACTACTTTTACCGCCTCTTTGTAAGAAGAGATTGATGCTTTCTTCTTGGAAGATTCGTCTTCTAAAGAGAGACCTTGGAACTGCGTTCCTTCCTCATTATCGGCACTTATGAAAGAGAAATTGGATAAATGGCTCACCATCAAGGCTTGTTCCCCACTTATTGTTACCAATTTTCCATTTGTTACAAATTTTAACTTTTGGTGGAGCGTAGAAGTTACTGCCCCTGCTTCATGGATCCATGGTCGTCCTAACAGACAGCTATAAGCAGCTTGAATGTCCATGACCTGGAAGGTGATTTGAAATGTATGTGGACCAATTGTCATGGGAAGGTTGACTTCGCCGATAACAGATTTTCGCGATCCATCAAATGCTTTGACAACTATACCACTGAACTTCATAGGCATTCCTTGGTAAGACAAGCGAGCAAGAGTCGTCTTTGGCATCACATTCAAGGAAGATCCGGTGTCTACCAACACATTGGACAAAGAGTCTGACTGACAGTTCATAGAAATGTGCAAAGCAAGATTGTGATTTTTACCCTCCTCGGGGAGTTCTTCATCACAAAAGCTTAAATTGTTACAAGCTGTTATGTTGGCTATTATCCCATCAAAGTGATCAACAGTCACATCATGGTCTACAAAAGCTTGATCTAAGACCTTCATCAGGGCTTCCCTGTGGGCTTCTGAATTCAACAACAATGAAAGTATTGAGATTTTTGAAGGAGTCTGCATAAGCCGATCCACAATCTTATATTCACTTCTTTTGATAAGCCTCAAAATTTCATCAAAGTCAGGATTGACATTGGTTCCACTGGATTGACCAACATCAGTGTTTGTATTACTGACAGGAGTTTCCACAGGATTTCCTACTGGTGTAACAACAGGATTTTGTCTGGCTGCAGGAGCAACAGGCTGCTTTGGGGGTAGTGGAGTATACACACGTCCACTTCTTGTTACTCGACTCACATCGGCGATATTCACGACAGATGAAAGAGTAGGTACAGGAACCTCTTGTCCATTCTTTATCATTGTGGCATTGTAATTGTATGGAACTGCTTTGTCAGAGTCATAAGGAACAGGTCCAGGTAGACAAATGATCAAAGGAGCAACAGGAACCTTCGGCTTGTTGTAAGTAACTTCCATGCGCTCAGGCATGTTGAAATGAGGAACGATGACGTTAACTGTAGGCATTTCCGAGTTGATATCTGAGACTAAAAGCTCATGCGGATAACATCCTATCATGTTAACTTCATTTTCATCCCTATTTCTGTAGATCTGAATAGTACCATTATCCAACAGCACTTGGAGATCTCTTCTCACAATCGAACATCCGTGAGGATCTACACAACATATGCTACAGGAACCGTAGTGATGCTGGCGAAAACTCGGCCCTCGACAGAGAGTGGCGTGCATTTGTACCAAATCTGCTCTTGAGAAATTTATATTATAGACTCGGTACGGACCAGGACATCCATACACCATGTTTACAACATGCCCTCCATGATTGGGCAGCGGATTTGCTTGCACATTAGGATTCAAATTTCTGAAAGAGAGGAGATTAGATCTAACCAACCTCTGAACTTCATATTTCAAAGCTATGCAATGCTCAAGATCATGGCCAGGTGCTCCTTGATGATAAGGGCATGAGACCTCAGCTTTGTACCACCATGGGAGTTTCTCAGGTACTAGTGGTGGCGCTTTAGTTTGAACAAGACCTCTTTCAATCAAAGCAGGGTACAATTCTGTGTACGTCATTGGAATCGGATCAAACTGTGGAGCTCTTTGTACACGATTCTGATTATTGTTAAACTGTTGAGCCAGTGGTCGAGGCTGTTGTTGTTGAAACTGCGGGGTAAATCCCGGATTCGGTGCTGTATTAACGGCTGGTGCGATAGCAGCTACCTGACGATTGACATTTCCTCTTGGCCTCCCTTGGGATACCATGTCAACACTTTGTTCCTTCTTCTTTGGGAAACCACTTCCGAACTTTTTGGTTCCGCTTGAAGATCCACCTTCTTTAGTTAGACGTCCGGTTCGGACTCCTTCTTCTAGACGCATCCCCATGTTTACCATTTCGGTGAAATCACTTGGAGCACTAGCAATCATGCGTTCATAATAAAACGGACTGAGAGTATTCAAGAAGACCTTTGTCATCTCTTTTTCTTTTAACGGTGGATTAATCTGAGCAGCAGTTTCTCTCCATCGTTGGGCATACTCTTTGAAAGCTTCATGGTCTTTCTGAGCCATGGATCGAAGCTGATCTCTGTCTGGAGCCATATCCGAGTTATACTTGTATTGTCGGACAAAGGCCTCACCTAGGTTATTGAATGTTCGAATATTAGTGCTATCCAAGCCTGTGTACCACTTCAGTGCGGCACCAGTCAAACTGTCTTGAAAGTAATGGATAAGCAACTGATGATTATCTGCATAGGTAGACATCTTCCTGGCATACATCACAAGATGGCTTTGTGGACAAGAACTACCTTTGTACTTCTCAAAGTCTGGGACCTTGAATTTAGCAGGTATTTGTACACTGGGAACCAAACATAGCTCCTGGGCATTCTTTCCAAACAAATCTTTTCCACGGATAGCTTTAACTTCCAACTGCATCTTGTTAAACTGCTCTTGGAGATCTCCCACAAGATTACGCTGATTTGTGCTATCACCTTGATCATGATAAATCTCATTGCCATCATAAGGAACAGTGTGAACCGTAGGGGTCGGAACTGTCATAGTGGGTTGAGAAAGTGCCATAGTGACTTGAGAAAAAGTTACCCCCTGATTTGGAGTGAACTGTGAACTTTGTGCAGCAGGCGCTTCAGTTGTGGATGTTTGAACTCCAGAGAAATTATGGCGAAATCCTATACCAAAGCTGAAAGGCGGGCCCCAACCTTCGGGCATGGAGAAAGATGGAATACCGAACGCAACTGTAGAAACTGGAGTAGTGACTTCAGATGTTACCGTCGCTTGGCTGTTGGGTGGCGGCGGCTGATTCTGTGCGGCCATTAAGGAGTCAACCAAAGTAGTGAGACTTTCCAATTTTTCCTGAAGAGTGGTCACTGTACCACGAAGCTCAATATTCTCTTGTTCAGAACTTTCCATGATTCTTCTTCTGCTTGAACGAGTATTGTATCTGTGATCTGATTGCGAGCGTGGTCGAGAAACTTTGAGACGCGACAGCTTGATGATCTAATGGAGAAAGATCCAAAAGATGAGACTCTATATAACAGACTCGATATGCAGAATGATGTATGCAAAAAGAAATTTAGGATTTTTCCAAACATTTTAAAGATTATTTTCTTTGCAAATATTTGAACACAAACAAATCTTTTATTCATTCATTTTTTTTATTGCAATAATGGGAAATGTTACAACATTGGAGCGTAGCTCCTTACAAAAGCAAATGATAAATAAAAAAGCTAAACAAATCCTAAACATCTTCATCAGACGAAGAACCAAATGCATTGTGCAGCTTGAGCTTCATGATTTCTTTCCCATAGTGAGCTTTCAACTCGGCCTTTTCAGCTCTCAGCTTGTCAACCACATTCTTCCAATTGTCAGGTATCGGAGCGTTGCTTGTTGAGCCTTCTAGATTTTTCTTGCTTTCTTTGATGTACCTCTTGATTGCAGCGTCTTTCTGACGAATCTTCTCATCTTTACTCATGAGCCATCCATCTTGATAATAGAGAGTTTCTTCGTGATCTTTTACTCTTTTCTTCAACTTTCTATTTTCCACCTCAGTGCTACGAAACTTTTCTTCCCAAGCATCTTTTTCTACCCTCATCTTAGCCAAAGTGTCTTGGTATTCCTCCATAGTGGGAATGTTGGGCCGTTGAGACACTGCAGGAAACATGGGTTTTTCATAAGCATAAGGCATTTGGAACTCTTTTGCTCTTTTCTTTACCCAGTAGGTGTAGGCGTCCATGGCAATGCAATTTCTTTCCTCACCTTTTTCTTTCCATCGGACGTCGTACCAAGCTCTCATCATTCTCGCTTTCAACCTTTTAGGATTATCCCCTTCTCGGTAGAAGTATCCTTCCACTGAGGGACCAACAGGTTTAACTGAATTTGCATACCCGAGTTGTCGTCGGGCTAGGACCGGATTATAGTTAATTCCTCCTTGTGTACCAATGAGGGGTACGTTGGCGAACTCTCCACAACTATCAATGGTTTCTGTACCACAGCGAGCCAAGGTATACCAATGAATATCATTATTAGTAAGAGACATAAGTCTTCGAGGCCAACGCAAACCTTCTCGGTTTTCCGTGAAAATAGGAGACTCAGGTAAGTGTGAAACAATCCATTTGAACAACAGAGGTGCACAACATACAATGATTCCACCGCCTTGGCGATTCCTATGATGGACAGAGAAATACATGTCACCAAGCAAAGTCGGAACAGGATTTCCATTCAAAAAGATTTTTATGGCGTTGGTATCGACAAAGTTGTCGACATTGGGAAACAGAACCAACCCATAGATGAGCAAGGCTAGTATAGCTTCAAAAGCTATCATGCTACCAGTTTCGATGAAATCAAAGGCTTTCTTTATTAGGAAGTGTGAAGTTAAACCCGGGAGGTTTCCTTTGGTAGTCCAATTACTCTCTACTTCAGACTTTTTCATGTGAATACTTGATGCAATGACGTGTGACTTAGGAATGGCTTCCAAACCATTGAAAGGTATTTTGTCAGACACAGGAATACCCAAAAGATTGGCATATTCTTCCAAGGTCGGTACCAACTGGTAGTCTGGAAAGGTAAAACACCGGTAGACGGGATCATAGAACTGAACCAGAGTCTTGAGAAGTCCTTCATCAACATGAGTGTTCAAAATAGGCAAAAGCTTTCCATAACTTTTCCTAAAATTACAAGGATCTTGTACAGAAGATGCTAACTCTATCAGTTTTTCCACATCAGGCGCTTTGAAACCGTACTTTTTGGTATACCTTTTTTCCATAACTTAATCCTATAATGTTTGCAAAGAAAATTCTCTAAATTTTTTTGGAAAAATCATGTTTTTTTTTTTATGGAAAAAGATGGGTTTTTTAATGAATGTATGAATGCATGGATGCATGGATGCCACATATTCAAACATGGTAAAGCAAACATGGTAGTTCAAACATGGTAACACTAACATGGTACTACAAACATGGTAACGCAAACATGGTAACGCATAAGTTCAAAGGTCCAAAGTCACGAGCATGAGGTCAGAGAACCAAAAATGGGATAGTTCTAGTTAATCACCTGCACAACATGTTCTACTGATACGTCAGAGTCTACATTTTTCTTTCGGATATTACCGGCTTTCCACAATTAAACTCATGAGCCAGCAATATTCTCAAGAAAAACTCGTCTGAGCGTGGCTCTCCGCATGACAACTAATCCAAGTCTTCACCTGAATAGTTTCTGCACCACAACCTAATAAGGCCAGGATGGGTTGGGGTTCTACGGCCAACTCAGCTTCTACAGTTCAATGAAAGTAATAATGTCTTCGCTACGAAACATGCTAAACATATATTACCAACAAGGAACCTCCACTGAGCGGAAGGATTCTCACGTGCGCCTGCACATGACTATACCCTCCACCTAATTTCTTATGTGTACTTAATCCGGGTTAGGATTTGTCCATAATGTATTACTTGTAACAGAACCACGCAAGTAACAGAACCAGAACCACACATATAACAAAAAATGAAATGAAAAATAAAGCAAATAGAATTAACCCTTCCTTTGGAAACAATAAAAAGATGGTCCCCAGTGAAGTCGCCATTTTTCTGTCGCGGGCGAAAAATCGTTTTGTTCTTTTTTTGTGGGATGAGACACCTGATGCCTTCTTTGGGCTCGAGTGCTCATAAAAAAAATGATTTTTCTTTTGTTCCGACCAAACTTTTTATTATTTCCAAAGGAGGAAAAGGAAAAAAGCTGCAATAACCTAAAAGTGGGGGGAGAGATCTTGGGTAAGAGGGTTGGTTATACAAAGGGAAGGTATTAGCACCCAACGTATCTATAGTACTCTATAGGTTTCTTTGCTTTGTTTTTCATTCCATGTTACGGTGGAGGTTCTGTTGTGAAATAGGTGGGACCTAAGGTGTTTGTTTGATTATGCTCGCAAAGATCATCGCGATCCTCTGCATACATATCCCTTAGAGGGAATCAGAGCATTTGTAGCTCAGGGTCTACGAGTGCTAAGGTTTGAATGGTTTTTTTTGTTTTGTTTTGCTCGCCAAGGATCGACCTTGTGCCTACGTATTCTCAAAGGGATGTTGAGAAAGTCAGAGCAATCGTAGTTCCCACTTATGCTAGTGGAAGCAAAGGATAAGAGACAAATGTCATCTCAATGTTCGATGTATCTAATCTATATCATCACATACATCTGTTTGTTTTTGTTTGAAAATCTTTTCATTATAAGCCCTGGGCCATGCCACTTATGGCGCTTAGAATGATAAAGATGTTTTTTGTTGTTTAACCAGCCTTGTGGCAAAAACTTTCAATGAAGTCAGCCTTGTGACAAAAAGTTTTGATTAATCAGCCAGCCTTGTGGCAAAAGTTTCAATGAAGTCAGCCTTGTGACAAAATCTTTGATTAATCAGCCAGTACGGTGGCAAAACGGTTTGATTGATTAGCCAGCCTTGTGGCAAAAAAAAGTTAAGTTGATTAGCCAGCCTTGTGGCAAAAAAGTTTGATTGATTGATTGTTTGTGATGATATAGAAGAGATACTCCTATCATAGAGATGATAAATGTCTAATCTCCTAGGGTATTTGTTTTGGATATTGGGATGCTTATAAGAAGCCCGTGGGTCCTTGTACGAAGCCCAAGAGGAGGCTATTCGAGGGTCCTTGCATTGTAAGCCCAAGAGGAGGCTATGGGAGGGACTATCGAGGGTCCTTGCATTGTAAGCCCAAGAGGAGGCTATGGGAGGGTCACTCGTTTGTACAAAGCCCAAGGGGAGGCATGGTATAGTTGGTTTGAGCTCTTAGAGCGATTTCACCGGGAAACCATACTCTATGTCCTAACCTAAACTAGTGGAGATTCTTTGCACGAAGCCCAATAGGAGGCTATGGGGAACCTAGTGTTGTACTAAGTTGAACAAGTATATATAACACAATCACAAATATGAACAAGTACGAGCAAATATGAACAAGTACATGAACAAATATGAACAAGTATGAACAAGCACATATATATGACAAGGTGTGTGTATACAATGGAGTTTATGAAGGAAATATACCTGTAAGCATGATTCATTTGTATACACAGGGCTCGGGACTCATACTCGGGGAGAGGTCCACTTGAATTTATTCAAAGCTATGTAAACAGGTATTTACAAGGGGCTTGGGACTTATACCTACGTGGAGGCCCGTGGTATTTTTGGGAAGATTTAAAGAAAACCTTCATTTTTGGTTTGTTATTCAAAGTTAAAAAAAACAGATTGAGATATGTACAAAAATGTGTGTGTACAATGAAATACCTAATTTCATGTACAAGAACGGGTATGTACAAAAGGGCTTGGGACTTATACCTACATGGAGGCCCATGGTATATTGAAAAGTATTGTTTCTTTGAAGTTTTGTTGTTTTGAAAATGATTTGAAAATTGTTTGAAAAGATTTTATTTTGAAGAATGTTTATTGTTTTGAAAAAAACTGTACAAAAGGAAAAGAAATGGGACTTACACTCTCTAATATTCGAGAGGCCCCACTTCGTTTTGGAAAATCAATTGATCAATTAAAAAGATTTAATCAATAGTTTTCTTTGAAAATCAAAAAGAAATGGTTTATCGTTTTTGAAAAGAATTGCAATCGCTTGTTTTAAAACAATTTGAATTTGACAAAAGTCAACTTAATTAAGTTTAAATAAAATTTTAATGCTTAATTGAGACCTAAGTGATTAGGGTTTGATCACAAAAATATTTACAAGTGATTAGGTTTGAAAATTAGATGAAAAACAATATTTAAAGTATTTAAAAATACTTAAAAATGTATCATTTTAAACCTAATTAAAAACATATTAAATAAATCTTTTTTTGTGATTTTTTTTGATATTGGTAAAATATGTATATTAAATAAGAGGTGTGTAAAAAATGAATGAAAAATGAATTGATTTGATTGGTTAAATTAAATGATGAAGTTTGTTAAAAAATGAAAGAAAAATAGTGTCAAAAAATTGGTTTTGGTCCTACCAGGGTTTGAACCCACGCACCTACGCTTGCTGACCAAAACATGGACCAACTGAGCCACGCTTGTGGCTTGTTAAACATACGCGTTTTGTAAAATATATTTTAAATCAAGAATTTGAATTTCCCAAACCAAATCTGGCGCCAAGAACACAACCCTAACTGATTTTTGAATTTCTTCAAATCTGTATTGTTTTGATCGATCAAAGGGTCTATCTCACTCGGTTTTGGACGAGGAACATGATGATGACCTTTAATTTCATTTATTTTTGCTCTAAGATGATTAATTCTCTGATGAACACGAAGAACCCTAATATGACAAATCTTTGTGAAATCGTGTATGATCATGATATGATGCAATTGATTGAGGGTTATTATTCAGTGATGGTGCAGAAACAATATGGTAACTCAGTTTTTCATTTATGATGCATGTATGATAGAGTTTGAAGTTCATGAGCACTTACCTAAAAAACGACCAAGCTGGAGATTGAATTTTGCAAAGGAGGTGTTACAGATGTTGTTGCTCAATCTGGACAGCTTCAATGAACCTTATGGAAGGTATCTGGATACTTGGAGTGAATTGAAAACACCTGGAGCAGTTGGAGGTACCCGATCCGCAGTTAAGCCTAAGTGTGAATTGAGCTCGATGATTCTGATGTTTCAGGTTGATGATGAGTGTTTGGATAGCTCATATGTGATATATGTGAGGTGTGGGAAGTGTTAATTTGGACAGAAATGATCTGGAATGAAAATTGGCATGATAAGGCTCTTCATGTGTTCATATGGAGGTTGAAGAGTGAATCTGAGTTTTGGGGTGATTTGGGGTGTGTGAGTGGTTCAAACACATCCCATATGATGTTTATGAGTTGCTAGAACCATCACTTTGGCCATAACTTCAAGGGTTTGGAGGTTGAGTTTTGTACCTCTTAGAAACTTAAGAAACTTGCATTCTAAGAAAGAAAGAGAAAGCCTATAATTTGTGAGACTTTGGTGTGATTTTGAATGGAGTTTGGACCTCTATTTATAGGCCAAAGAGTCTGAACTCAGAGCTTTGCAACTTGCTTCAAGGTTTGATGATTTGGCTTAAAGGATAGAAAGGAATCTTTCACATTTAATGCATATGGTTAAAAGTAACTAAACCATGGTTATTTCTCTAAGCTTCTTATCTCTTTCCATTCTGATCTCAAACCAGAAATATCTTTCAATTATTGCCTCTATGTGTCATCAATTGGATCATTTGGTAGAATAGTGCATAACTTAGTGAAAATGGCATGAAATTCTAAGTGAAAAGTTCACTAATGTCAAAATTCAAAACCATGGCTACACTCCATATTTTATCATGCTCTTGGACATTTTGGAAAGCTCATGTTGCATACTTCAAAACCCTAGTTGAATGTTTCTTCAAGACTTTTAAGGAAATGGGTGAAAAAGATCCATGAACTTTGAAGAAAATGAGATTTTGAGTGAAGTTTTCAAAAAGTACCAACTTTGAAGCTCCATATCTCTTAAATGGTTGATTTTATGGAAAAAAATTATATGTGTCAAAGTTGTTTATTGGATCAAAATCTACAACTTTCATGTTGGAAGTTTTTTTCAGTTTGTAGGTGAAATTTTGAGTTATTCCCCCCCAAAGTTTGGAAAAAACCTTTGAAAAACACTTAGAATTTTTCTAAGTATGGAAAGTCAAACTTTTGACTTTTTGATTCTTGGTTGATTTTCTTGATTTTTCTTGATCAAATGACTTATCATATCATATATTGATGATTTAAAACTTCAAAAGTCATGGTTGACCAAAATTCCCCAAAAGTCAATGGTGATCTTGTACAGTTGACTTTTTCAGACGAATCGCGTTTCTGGAGATTTCAAATGAAACAGGCTACCCTCATCAAATGAATGGTATGAATGGATCACATTGAAGCATTAGAGGATATTGAGCCATGGTTTGAGTTGTGGCACCATGTCCTGATTAAAAAGTAAGTTGTTCAGTGAATTAGGTCAAAAACCCTAATTGTCGACCTGATGAAATTGATGACTGTGGATCTTGAATTGAGATGTAATTTCCATTGGATATTGTCATAGGGATTATTTGAGGATGATTGAAACCTTTGATTGACTTCCTGGGGATTTTTTAGGGTTTCCTAAATGTGATCCCTGATTTCAGTCCCCGATAGTTCAAAATCCTAATCTGATGATCTGAACTTTCACTGTTGAGCAATCCTTGTATAGGAGATGTTATGAGCCAATGGATTAGGTCAAAATGATGCACTTGGGGTCTTGAGGTCATGTCCCAAGTCTTGAGCAAAAGTCAGGAGTATGCTATCTTCAGTCAAAACCCTAATTTGGTTGGTTCAAAGTCTTTGAGATTGTTGAAATGAATCTCTGAGGACCAAATGTTGATTATTGATGAAGATAATTCACTTGAGATGAAGGGAGAACAAAACCCTAATTGATTGTTACTTGTACTGATGAGTGATTTCCAGATTAAACCATGCTGAGTCACAAGTAGCAAACACAAGCTATGCAATTTGTTAGAGATGCAAATGATGCATATGCAAATGATATGAGGTGGTATCTTAGGTCAAAAATTGGGGTATGACATTGTGGTCGAGAAGATAATGGGTGCATAGATGAATATTTTAAATTCATCTTCTGAAGAGTTGTATACCGAGAATGTGGTACACTTAAGGACATTGTGTGTCTGATATCCTGATTTTCTTAAATACGTAGAATCTACTATCCTTGAAAAAGTGAAAGAGAAGGTTGTATGTGCTTGGACGGACCAAGTTAAACATTTGGGTTGCACAACATCCGATCGAGTCGAATTCGTATATTCGGCGTTAAAGAAATGGTTGGGTGATAGCAAGGGGGAATTTTGTAAGGGATGAGACACGATGAACCAAATGCTCCAAAATCAACATAATGAACTTCAAACATCATTTGGTCGGATCAAGACCGTTGCGGAACACCAGTTTAAGGGGAAAACTCTATACTCGCAATTGAATTTCAACATATCCCGGGCGAGATTGAAATTTATTTTTTATGAAGCGAAGCGGGCGGATACAACGGGTCTGGATAATTTAAAATGTGGATGTACAATTAGGAAAACTTATGGGCTTCCATGTGCTTGTCTAATTTCTAAAAAGATGAAGTTGAATTCCCCGATATGCATGGATGAAGTAATCGATCATTGGAGAAAACTCTGATTTGATGATTACAAACCGACGAAAGAGGGTGAATCCAATATAACCATCACAACCTAATTGGAAGAGATCATGGATAGATTTTCTAAAGAGGATAACACCATGAAATTGCATATAAAATAACAATTGAGAAAAATCTCTTTTTTAGAGACAATCAATTTGAAACCTCCTTCCCAACCGGTTAAAACCAAGGGTGCGTCTAAAAAGGCAAAAAGTACTCAAGATGACACATCAACTAAGAGAACTCATTCTTATCATGAATATGTTGATTATTTGATTCTAAATTCACCTACACCAAAATTCAAGTGTAATGCTAACAAGGGAGCACGAATTTCCAAACCGCCTCACACACCTCTGATTAAAAAACCACCAATGATCTACATTGATGATATGCCTCTATTTATGCACAAACAAATTGAAAATATAGTTGATGTGGTGACCGATGATAATTGTGGGTATCGGGCCGTTTTCATTTTACTCGGTAAAGGAGAGGAGAGTCACGCTCTTATTCGCCGAGCACTTATTTCGCATAGGGACATCTACATCCAGCTTTATGAGAATAAAGACAAGTATGAAAAATTCATGATGCCCTTGTTCCATCCTTTACCTCTCACGCATGAGTTTCAAAGTGGATGTCCTTCTCTAAGATGTGCCATCTTATAGCAAGTGCGTATGACCGAGTGTGTGTCAATTTGACGAGACTTGGATTTTCAGAGACATTTTTTCCACTTCATATTCGCCCACCTATAGACGCGTCCGGCCGCATTTTGTGTATCAGATATCTAAGATTGCGCCATTTTGTACAATTTTTTTGAAACCGGGGTGTCCTATTCCGACTACGTCATGTGAGTGGACGTCGCATCCTACAAAAGCGGCGAATACTTGGCCGAATCATTTTTTTTGAAAGAATGGTGGAGTTCGAAGAAATGATGAAGCAAGAGAGGGAATAAAATAGGGAGAAGTCAAATAATTTACCGGTTTTATAATTAAGTGATGACAATTTGTTCGATGCATTTTATAATTAACTAGATCATTTTTACCCTTTTTTGTATGTATTGCCGTGACGAATGTAAAACCAAGACGACTAAATACCTATAATATATATATATATATACATATCATCGACTAATAAAAAGTAAGTATCATCGACTAATAAATTAATCCAGCATATCATATTAATAAAAAATAAATAAGTTTAAAATATATACTTGTGGTTTGGTTTGGTTTGGATCGGTTTTGAAAAATCAAATCGAAATCCGATCCAAACCATGCGGTTTTCACAAAATGACTTCCAAACACATCCAATAATATTCGGTTTTTTGTAATTTTTGATTTTTTTTGGATTGATTTGCGGTCTTTATTGGGATCAGTTTGGATTTGAATACCCCTAATTTGACATGCTGTTAGTAATTTGGATACATCTCACTTTACACAAGTCTTTAAAGAGTAACCCTTATATAATAATAAAATAAACAAAATTTGCTACATATTAGACTTAATAAGCATCTCATTCCACTAAGTTAGTTGGAGAAATACTAGTTACATGTCCGACGAAACATTCTGCCGGGTTCTTGCACCAGTTTCTATTGTTTGATAAAACCGTACCGATTCAAATCTTATGTCCTAAAGTAAATATCATAGTCTTAAAATAGACTCTGTAAGATTTCCAAAATATACTCATTCGAATATGAGGCTTGACTAGCAAGAAACATGATGTTGAGGCTGTTTCAATAAGATGCTATGTAAATTAAGTTGTCAATGTTTTAGGACACAAATTCAATATTTGATAATACATATACAAGTCAAGTGGTTAAGGTTAGGACGCATGTGTTGATGTGATTTATGATAAGGTTCGGGAGAACCAACGTTAATATGTTTATGTTTGAGATGAATTAATTTTTAACTCTAATTGTTAGAGTTTATGTAATGTATCTTTAGCTTCGAAAAAATTAGTGTTGAGATGTTTAGGTTCAGGAGAACCAGTGACGTGGCCTTACATCGACAATTATTTGATGTTGTTGTGTTTAGGTTCAAAAGAACTAGTGACGTGTAGGATTATGTTCATTTACGAGGATTGGATTTGGAGGATTGTGGATCTCGATTTGCATTAATTGTAGAATTCATGCATCATGTATATCGGAGATAGGTAAGACTTTGGTCTAGGGACAAGTAGGACTTTGTTCCACTGACGAGTTGGATACATAAGTAACATATCTTTCATATCCAAAAGATTGGTACCACATGCATAGGAGTATAAGAGATGAACATTTCATGCTTAATTATCTATGTTATCTGATT
The DNA here is from genome assembly GCF_029867415.1 of Vicia villosa. NCBI lineage: Eukaryota > Viridiplantae > Streptophyta > Magnoliopsida > Fabales > Fabaceae > Vicia > Vicia villosa. Next base: position 36,317,777 of record NC_081183.1, on the reverse strand, counting down.
GTACGCTTGTGATTTGATTTTATATGATAATTATACTATCCTTGCTATTTTAACACTGTTTGATTTGCGAAATATATTCTCACCCCTTTCTTGTCTCTATGTTTCTACTTTTTTACTTTATACAAGTAATCCCCAGCTTGAGACTGGGGACTGATAGTTTTGGTTATCGAGGATGGTGCAGTTGGCCTCACCAATAGTTTGCTTTTGCTTATATTGTAACATCGGGTAGGGGATTTTGCTATGCCATTAAGTTGTTTTGAACAAACCACTTTGCTATGCTTTATGATGCTATGCTTCGACTTAAATTCCGCATTTGAAATATCAATTGAATGATTTTTGTTAATATGGTTTTTATCTTCATATTTTCTGCAATGGTTTGTAAATTATACTTGGGTTTAGGGTGTTATAGTTTGTCTGCGTGTTGAGGAGTTGGGTAAAGGAGCCATAGAAACAGACCATGGTTTCCGAGTTATAGAATTGTGTGAATTACAGGTGGTAGAGGAGGCAGGGGTTAGACATACCTAATAGTTAGTTTATGTTTGGATGTTTTATATTTTTGTATTTTCTGACAAATGTTATGTATTAGATTATAATTTGGATGTTTTACTTTTTGTATTTTTAGACAAATGTTATGTATTGCATAATGTTTTGGAATATGTTTTGGATTAATGTATGACTTTTTATTTTCATTTAGCTTCATTTTACATGGATTTTACTATAATATAAGTTGGTCACAAAAAATTACGATGTTGGAACAATAGTGCTGCTCTAAAATAATTCAGAGGAGTTTTCGAAGATGCATCTCTAAAATAAATTACATTTTCAACACATTTTAAAGGACTTCAGTGAACATTTCAGAGATGCATCTCCGGATAAACCCAAATAACATACGAAGATGCATCTTCGGACCATAAAAGTTTAAGATATGGTGGTCCTCAGAATAACGTAGCTTGTTGGAATTTTGGTGCATCCGAAGATGCATCTTTGGACGTATGAAGGATAATTTTTATTTTTCAAGGATGTGATATGTCCATCTAAGAGTGGAAGTAGTAATACCCTACCACAATTTTCATAATATCACGAGGAATTAACTTGCCACCCCCCTAATTTATACCTGACACCCCTTCATTTTGCATGCTTTTACTTTTATACCCTTACTTAAAGTTATCAAATTTCAAAAAGTTTGAGTTTTATCTGGAAATTTAAAAACTATATTGAAAATTTGGAAAAAATACCGAAAAATACCATAAATTTCGAAATTCTCTTGAGTTTTTATCAAAAATTTTGAAAAAAAAATACTTGAAATTTCTAGTAAAAACTCATGAAAATTTTACCAGCAATTTCAAAATGTGTGCTCTTTTACCAAAAATTTTGAAATTTCTGATAAAAGCTCTTGTAATTTTTTTCATTCAAAATGCATATTTCCGAAATTTTTGAACGAATTATCGAAAATTTCGTTATCGAAAATTTTGAATGAACTATCGATAACATTTTTGATATTATGAAAATATTTGAGGGATGCCAGATTTTAAATTCGAGATGACATATTAAATCCTCTAAGATCACGCTTATGGATAGGGGTGAGAATAAGCTAGGCTAGGCTAGACTTTATAAGGTTTGGGCCTGGCCTACGATAAACTTACAAGGCCTGAGCCTGGCCTATGGCCTACTATAGGCTTATTTTTTTAGCCTGGCCTGGCCTTTTTAAAAGCCAGGCCTGGCCTGAAAGCCTATTTAAAAGCCTCTTTCTTATTAATATTTTCAATTAATTCATATAACTTAAAAAGCCTAATAGGTCACATATATATGAACATTTAGATCGACCTACTTATCATTTTTTTCTAATATATATATATATATATATATATATGCCAAACTATTTAGACTAATTTTAATATATATATATATGAAAATATAGGCCGGCCTACAAGATTTTATAGACTTTTTTAATAGCCTAGGCCTGACCTATATTATTAAATAGGCTTTTAAAAAAGCTCAAGTCTGACCTTTTTATCAAATAGACCTGGCCTGACATGGCCTTAAGTAGGCTAGGCCATAGGCCCCTGTAGGCCGGCCTGACCTATTCCCACCCCTATTATGGAGCCCATAGGACCTGGTCTAGATAATACTCATAATAGCAATTCTAACAAAGTCTTTTTGAGCTTTTTTTTTTTCATATTAATTTGCATTTTTTTCAATTTTTTTAAAATATAAATTTGAATTTTTATATTGAAAACAAAAGGTTAATAAATATTTTTATATTTTACAAATTAAATTATTTATTAATGAAAATACTTCATTATTAACATTGCAATACAAAAATCATATTTGTATTATTCAAATTATATCAAAATACTTATAAATTATTTCTTTTTTTAAGTTTGTAATGTACCATTAACCATAGCATATAAAATTGTGTTGTCAGTTCACTTGGATTGCTGCTGCCGCAAGGGTTCAAGTACTCCATGTCGCCAGTAACCCTCCCTGATGAACTCATCGCGGAAGTACTGTCTTTGCTCAAACCCAAATCAGTTATGCGGTTCAAATGCGTGAGCAAGTCGTGGAATTCCCTCATCTCTGATCCATTCTTCATCAATATGCACCTCATCAAATCATCACGAAGTCCAAACATCATTCTTTTCCCGGACGACTTTCCGACGACTTCCAGTATTGCCCTACTCAATCCCTTGCTCGACGACAATCCGTCCATCAATCACTTCCCAAAAGAATCCAAATACAAATTGATGAAGTGGTATTGTCATGTTATTGGTTCCTGCAATGGATTGACATGTTTGGTCAATTCTCTCCCCGTGGTTAATTCTCCACGCAAGAATGAATTCTATCTATGGAACCCATCAACCAGGTGGGTTTCTAAAAAACCAGTCTCTTTTCTCCATTCTTACCAAAAATTTAACTTCTCATTTGGTTACGATAGTTTAACCAATAAATACAAGGTGCTGGCCTTCCATCCCAATGATGTCCGAATTCTTGCTTTGGGTGATAATATCTGGAGAAATATTCAAAGTTCTCCTACACCTCTTCATGAATACTCTAGTTTCAGTCATGCCAATCACGGTGTCTATTTGAATAATAGTCTTAATTGGTTTGCCCTTCGTGATAACAAACGGCCGAATGACTATTGTCGGGCGGATCTTAGTGTTCAACAATTTGTGATTATCTCTCTTGATTTGCGAACAGAGACCTACACACAGTTTCAGTTTCCCCAGTGTTTTGATCAAGTCCCGGTTGTTGCTCCAATTGTTTGCCGTTTGATGGAATGTCTTTGTTTTTCTCACTATTCCAGATGGTATAATTTTGATATATGGCAGATGAAGGAATTCGGAGTGGAAAAGTCTTGGACGAAATTGCTTAAATTTAATTATCATGATCTAATAATTCAATGTGGTTCTTCGAAACTTATCCAATTATTCCCATTGCATGTCTTTGAGAATGGAGATACGCTTATACTCTCAGGCAATCATAACCAATTAATTTGCTATAGTAGCAGAGATAATAGAGTGGTAAGGCAAGCTACAATTACAAATAGCATATGCGAACGTATGTTCAATGTCAAGCATTATGTTGAAAGCTTGCATGAAAGTAACATCCTTCAATGATTTACTTGCTTTAGTTTGATTGTATTTCTGAATGAAAATCAAATGACTATTATTTATTCTAAGTTGTATAAATTTCTTTTGCTTTAAAACATTTCTTCAGTTGGTATGTTGAATATACTGGATGATCCTGTTATGCCTCAAATGTATGTATTTTACTGTCTACGATAATTTTATATGATGCACATCAAGGGATTTTATCCTTGATACTATTTTTCAATACCATCACAGCTTCTTTGGTTAGTAAAATTTACTTGAAGGAGAAATGTGAGCAAATTGATATTTTCAAGAAGCAAAGAATATAAATCTTCTTGTGCTTTGTGTTCAATCATCTCTCATGTTGACGTTTTAATGGACACAAAAATATAATAAACAAATAAATAAGTCAAATTAGTTTTGAAGGGAAAAGGATAAATTTGGAGGGCTGGTAGAACAGCAGTAGGAGGCAACCCTCACACTAGAGGATCCAGATCCGAGAGGCATAATTAAAATCAAGTGGTTATAACTATGGGTTGATTTCAATTTTTCACTTCTTATAATTTGATATCAATTTTTCACTTATAATTTTGATATTTAATTGTTTCAGTAAAGCCAAATTAATTGCCAACCTAAACAAGGTGTTGAATGACATAAGTTTTTTTTTTATGGCAAACATATTTCATTAAAAACAGAAGCAGCAGAAAAACAAGCGGAGCTACCAATACTTGGTATATGCCCGGTCCAAGTCCTAGACCCCATAGTCTTGCCAATACCAACCATCCTACGGGCATCAACATTAAGAGACCTAATAATAAACATGATTGAAACATTACAGAAATCATAAATTAAAATTCTACAGTCATTTGCAATAGGCTCCAAATCAGAGTTAGTCGCCACTCCATTGATACAATCAACCACTGCAAGAGCGTCGGACTGGACAACAAAGTTTTGAAGGCCCAAATCTTTTGCGAGATGAAGAGACCATCAGATAGCCAAGATCTCAGCCGCAGATGGAGAAGTCACGCTCTCAATTCTCTTGGTGGCTGCTAAGAAAATGCTAGCAATTGGATCCTTGATAATGCAGCCATACGCTATCGTTCCATCATCATAACAACCTGCATCAGTTTGAATAATCCACCCTGCCTGCTTTCGCATACCTGTTGCTGTCCTATCGCAATCCATATCCACACTTAAACAGTCTGCAGTCTCTTCATCAATGGTGCGACGTAATTCAGCAGCCACTACATTTGACTGTGGTTTAACTCCTTTAAAGACCACGCAGTTTCGTAGCTGCCATATTTTCCACCAGCATATCGCAAAAATCTGACCAAGCATCATGTCCTTACGGGAGAAAATGTCGCTCAACAGATCCTCAACACCACCAGTTAAAGGGATACGAATTCCCAAGGGGCAAGAGAATAAAGTTCTTCTAACAAAATCACAGCGGAGAAAAAGATGGATAGAATTTTCTAGCTCCTGTTGGCACAGAGGACAGAGGCCATCACTAGGCAAACCTTTTTTCAAAAGATCACTCTTCGTGGGCAGGATATCTCTAAGAACTCGCCACAGAAAATTCTTAATTCTAGGATTCACCTGTAATTTCCAAACCTGCTTCCAGATTCTTAATTCTAGGATTGACTTAAGTTGATCACTCTACAATCTGTATTTTTTTATAAATCCTATTAAAATTAAAAATTGTTTATGTTTGAAAGTTGTATTAGTTAAAAAGTATATGTGTGCATGTTACCTCTGTAAGAGGAGGAGTATTTAGAGATCTTAATAGGTTTATAACAACTTATGGTGGTTAGGATTTTCCCACGATGGCGAGAAGTCCTGTACGGTGGTTTTATGGTAGTTTTAGAGTACCTGCTCACGTGAAGTGGAATGCTTTGTATCTCAGTTTGGGGCTAAGGTATAAGCGCTCGAGTTATGGTATGCGTAAGTTAGGATCTGATACTCCTCTTCCTTTATAGGGGAGAATATTTATAGAGACATTTGGACCTAGTGTTTCCTTAAGAAAGATACTGTCCACTTAATTAGTGGTGAACCGTTGAATCCTTATTTCCTAGAGAGGTATGGACCATCTATTGAATCTAACTTCTCTTTGATTAAGAAACGTTTTTTTCCATGTTTTTCTATATTTGGGCGAGAAGAAGGAACTTGGGGCGAGGTGATACCCATTGGAGGAAGACATATGGTCGTCGCTTTTCCCGGGGCTGTGAAGCTCCCGTCCTCACCATGTGTTTTACAAATATAACACTACATTACACAGTCTTTCAAGTAGGATGGATTTGATAAAGAACGAAGTGTTTTTAGTCTACAAAATGAAGGATTATCCCAAGGCTCCAGGTTCCCTAATGATACATGTGATGAACTCGAAAATTAGGATTTGGGTTCTTTAGAAGAATTTATATGGATTGACTAATGAGGTCTATACGTCCGTCATGCAAAGTCATGTGGAACGTGACTGATGAGATATTAAGTCCCTCAAACATGACATTGACCCTTTCGATATGTGCTTTAATCAAGACCTTAGACAAGATCTAAGACTAAGTCTATGAGGATAGACTTCAATCGCGCTTCTTGGGCGGAATTTTTATGTTTCGATCTCGCCTGAGGAAGCTCTAAGTCCCTCAGGATAGGAGTTGAATAGTTTGGGAATCTTACCCCTCAGGCAAAATGATATAGAGTCTGGCTAATAAGACTCTAGGTTCTTTAGGCGAGACATTGACCATCTTAGACGGGACTTCTATCAACCCCTCAAAAAAGAGTTTAGACTAAGTCTCTTAGGCTAGTCTTTATTCACGCCTACCAGTCGAGATTTATATGTTTTAATCTGTTCTAAGGAAGCTCCCAGTCCCCCAGGCAAGGAGTTGAATAGCCCCGAAATCTTAGTCTCTTAGGCAAAGTGATATGGATCCTTAATAATGAGCTAGTAATTCCCTCAGGCAAGGCATTGACCCTATCGTGCAGGACTTCTATGAAGCCCTCAAACAAGACTTAAGACTAAGTATCTTAGGCTAGACTTCAGTCGCGCATCCTGAGTGAGATTTATTTGTTTCGATCCTGCCCGAGGAAGCTAGAATCTTCATCATGAGTTTATGCATTCAAAATATTTCCTTAAGAGGTAACAATGATCTTCCCCATGAATTCCAACATACAAAATATTGGCTTAAAAGGCGACAAGAATCTTAGCCATGAAGTTCAACTTACAAAATATTGCCCTAAAAGATTGCAATGATCTTCCTCATGAAGTCCAACTTACAAAATATTACCTTAAGAGGCGGGAATGAACTTCGCTATGAAGTCTAATGATGTATGAAGGTTGGTTGCGCGTATCGAGGAATAAATCACGCATCGAAAAACATTTTAATATTTTAGAAATTTCTTATTTTAATATTTCAACAATCTCTATTTTATTTGTTTTATATAATACTGTTTTGGATTAAAGGATGTTAGCTGGAAATTTCACATGCTAATATAAATTTGATAGAGCAAGAAAGGTTGAAAAGATGTTTAGAAGAATCAAGTGGAATTAGCAAAGTTTTGACTAAAAAAGTTGTGAAGAGGACTTCGACAAAAAGTCAGCTATAGAGGTGTTTATTTCTTCAAGACGATGTTGGGACTTAATATATTTTAGAAGAACTATGCTATTTTCAACATAGAAGTTTGGAACAAGGTTGAGTAACTATTTTTTAGCCTTATTCATTCTTGGAAGACGCGTGAAAGCTAGATGTTTGGCGAAACACATGCAAGCAAGAATATGTCACTCCCTAGAGAAAAGACCGTTCGTTACAATTATTTTTATTCTAGTATAAATATGAGTTTTTAAATTAGGATTTTGTATGTTGAAATTACTACAACAATACTCAAAGTATCAGACCGTACCGAGAGACGAGTAACAGAGTGCTATGTATGTATTCAAACACCAGTTTTCATTTATTCAAAGTATTTTTCATTAAGTTTATATGTAGCCTTTATTTTCTGTCAGAAACCTTTTATTTTTATTCCTAATATTTACATTTAAGCTCATAGTTATCATAGGAATTTCAACCACATGGAAATTATTGCCGCTTACATAAAAAACAGCACAACAATTAAATAAACTTTTAGCACATGTGTCCCAGGATCAATCTAGTTGATCATGCAAGTAACCTATTTAGAAGACTAGCACTTGTTTGCCACATTTCATAGTAAACAAACTGTCTCGCACAGTGGGACTAGTGTAAAAAATTATTAGTTGTTACCTTTTTTCCCCTAGATGAAGGCCGGTGATGGTTTAGCATGTCATGAAGGATGATGACCAGAAAGTGTGTTTTGTAGGATTTTGAAATTACCTAATGAACTATGGGGCAAGAGCCTCCTCCTGTTTTGTTTTTGAAAATCTCTGAACATTTAGGAAAATATTTGAGGAAGTGTTACCCATTTCACTAGTCCTTTGTTTTTGTTGCAGTTGATGAACCAGTTTATTGGTTTTGGATACTGAAATAGACTTTGTTGACAGTAAAAGATTGATTATCTTGGCATTTGTTTAAGGGATTTATCTTTGTTCTTTGTTTTCTTGTTTTTGTTGTTGGTGTCTCAAATGGGTTTTGATTTAATTGGGCATTTCATAGAGAAAAGATAGAAGTATAGATAGAGATAATGCATTTTCAAAGATATAGTAGATAGATAACACACATTATTCTCTGGTGGTGTATCAATTGGGAATTTCATCTTCAATATATATATGTGTGCATTTCAGATTAATCTAATGATTTTTGTTTTCCTCCAATGTTTACTTTACCAACAAATTATGAACATTCTTTTATTGTTCTGTCAGACCAATTTCATACATAAAATGTATTTTTGATATTATTCAACTAGTGTCAAATATATCTCCCACTTTAGCAACTTAATGTCACTTGGAAAACATTGGCCAACACTCCATTCTTAAATCTTATTTGCTTCTGGTTACAGATTTATTCTATTATAAATGAACATCATCAAGCTTGACACAATATTTTCATTTATTTGTTTTGCTCAAATCTGAACTATGTTTTTCACATGCTAGAATATCATTATTATTTTGACATGTTGGTGCTCTTTGCATTACAATGATTATCCTGTATTTGAATATAAGGTCAACTGGAGGAACACCTTCTGCATTGAAAAGTGTTGGAGTGGCTGACTAAAGTTGAACAGCTTACTCATTTCCCTGAAATGGTGAGTGTACTTGTAACTTGCTTTAGCTTGCATTTTGATGTTGAAATCTCATTTGAATTCAGTTTTGTGTAAATTTTTAGCAGAATTATTAACAATGAATGCAATGGCTCAACTGGTTGTAGATTCGTCCAATGGTTTATCTTACAAGAAGAATTAGTGCTTACTGGATTCGTTTTGTGGTTTTTTTAGTCCCTGATTCATCTGCACAAAAAAAGCATGTTGAGCTCCTACTTCAACATGGTTTCAAGAAGATATTGAATGTTTAATCTTCTAGAAATTATATTTAACGATTTGAGTTTCATGTATATCTGTTCATTCCTGTCTTTAAAGATTAATGTGTAGTTTCTCAGAAAACACAATACTAACACATGCCTTTTAAATTTATATGTATTGGCCAAAACGGTCATTTTATCATAGGCTGAATAAATTAACTTTTTCGTAGAAATTTATGAAAGAATATTACAAAGCATGTTAATTTGATGATTTAATATGTAATGATAAAGAAATAAACTGTGGCAAGATAAATGATTTAATATGTAATTTGATGATTTTTTATTTTAATCTTTTTATTAAGAAAAGCTCATTTAGGGCGAGTAACCCGAAGTCCATCTAGGGTCGGGCGTGGATAGTAATTTTGTGGCCCGTATTATAATATGGCTTTTTTGGTACAACCTTAAAAAGCCCAGATCCATGAGGGCCGGCCCTAAGTGGGTCGGGTGACTCATTTTGACAGCTCTAGAAATAACGGACGTTATGGTTAGGAGAAAGATCAATTTTATGTAACTACAAGAAACTCAATGAATGGGTGAAAAGGGGAAAGAATTAGAAAATTCGGGTATTAAGCTTTGATACACCGGTAAAGTTAGATCGAAAAATTGGGTGAGTATTATCGTAGTCAAGAAATGGAAGAAAGATATTATGGATTTGAAAGTAGTAGGAGATCATATCATAGCCTTAAAATTTATAGTAGAAAAAGAAATTTTCAATGTTATTATTGTGTATGCATCTCAGGTTGGATTAACATAACACCTTAGAGTAAAATTTTGAGAGAATTTAGAAGGCATATATTAAAAAAAATGATAATTTTCAAGGAGGGGATTTAAATGAACTCGTAGGGAATATAACAAGAGATTTTGAGGGAGTATAATCTTGACACTTGGCAGCAGGCATGTGAAAACCATTGGAATAAAAAAAATAAAATTTTATTTCACTGAAAAATGAAAATTGCAAGAAAACAAACTAAAGTATTTATAAGGTCAGAATCCTAACAAAAACATTCAACCCAACTAAAACTATATTGGGCCTAATAATCATAAAATTGAAAAATAATAAAACTATATTTTAACACCTCCTCTGAATGAATATTCAACTTCAAAGTATGAAAACTAAACAAGTAAATGTTATTTTAGATACTTCAAAACTATTAAATCACCCGTGCTGCCGCACGAATATATTTATTTGATATTATATAAGATATTTATAATATTAAATGATAAATATAATTGTATAAAGAATAATGATATTTATGCATTTGTATAGGTTAGAATAATTTAATATGGTAGTTTTATACTCAAATACATACTGAAAGTAATATTTATAAAAAAAGTTGCGTGAATTTAACTAATCGTGTCCAGTTACAAATTTATTTATCATGATATAGATTTTATTTAAATAAACATGTAGATATTTTTTTGATAGTGCCCTGTGAGAAAAATAAAAGTTGACATTTGAAAATAAGAATTTTGTGTCTCAAATAAAAACAATTGCTAAATAAAATATGTATTTTACTGATAGTTTTCAATGAGAAAATAAAAATATTGACATTTGAAAATATTTTTTTAATAATTATAATTTTGACATTTGAAATTGTTAAAACAAAAAAATAATTTGGATAGAATGATGGACTTTATTCTTTTAATAACTTCCTGGTAGACAAGTGGTCTAATAAGTTAAATCAGGTTTAACACACAAATGGATAATACAAATAGATACTTCAACTGTTAAAGAGTAAAACTTAAACCTATTATAAATAAATTGAAAATTTTATTAAAAATAAAAATATTGCTAAACAAAATTATTATAGCATGAATATATATCCACAATGCCAATATAAAAATTAAAGAAATAATATCTAATTAAAATTTACATAAATAATATTTTAATTTGTTATTAATATTATCATACCATTATAACAAGAGGAGTGCTAGCAACACTCTCTTTTGAACACTCTCTCAAGCACTCACTTTCTTATTGGTTGAAACATGTGTGGGCCCCTCAATTTGAAAATAGGTCCCACATAAAGTAGTAGGACCCACACATGTTTCAACCAATAAGAAAGTGAGTGTTTGAGAGAGTATTCAAAAGAGTGTTGCTAGAATTTCTCTTATAACAATAATAAATAATATCTTAAGGGTGCAATTAATTTCGGGCCAATAATCATTCGGGTTGTACAATCAAACCCGGTTCGATTCATTGTAAAAGAAATCATAAAAACAAAAACAAAAAAACGCCTAAAGTAACAAAATCAGTCAGTACAAAATATTTTGCTCTGAATATTTAACAAACCCTAGCGCAGCCACCACCGCCTGCACGTTCAGCCACCGTCTCAGGTGCTTTCTCTATTCTGTCAGGTACTTCGCTTAGATTTTTCCTTTCTTCAATTTGTTTGTGGCTAACTGCGAATTTTAACAGCGTTGTGATGGGGACCAAGGCAAAGAAAGCTATGAAGAAGAACATGAAAAGGGTTACCGCTAAAATCAAGCCTTCCGAGGGTGCTGATTTTCTGGTACATCCAACTTCATACCACTTTTGCTCTCAATTCTTTTTTCAGCTTGTTGCTGACTGAATTTGTGTTGTAGCCCTTAGCCGGTGGTCCGGGTCGCAAACTTCCTGAATTGAAACCTCTGGAGAACACTTCACCTGTTTTGTACATTGGTAGAATTCCACATGGCTTCTATGAGAAGGAGATGGAAGGTGCTTACACTTTTACATTTTTTTTTTATGTTTATTGTTTCTTCTAGCATGTTTGAATTGTCTTTTGGAAGCCCAGAATCAATTCTAGAGGTGTAGAATTGATTCAGAGTGATTTTGAGATGTTTGTTTTATCAAAAGCAGAGTTAGTTTTCCTCCAGAATTGATTCTACTTGAAGCTAGAATTTGTAGCTTCTACCGGAGTGATTTTTACACTGAAATTTATTGTTCAATCCACTTTTAAGTAAATGTATCCAAACAATAATCAATTTTGCCAAACTCAATTATGTTAAAATCACTTTTATCAAACTCAATTCGGCTAGAATCAATTTTGTTCACCGCCGCCCTTCATATTTTAAGATTGTTATTTTGCTGGATTGGTCTTTGCAGCTTATTTTGCACAATTTGGAACCATCAAGAGAATGAGAATAGCCCGAAATAAAAAGGTCAAGTTCCTAAACTTGTTTTTCACGTCGCGCTTGTGTTTGCTTATGCATTGTATCAATAATTTTGATGATAATTTTTCTGGAGTATGTCATTCTAATGTACATTTATCTTTTAATTTAAATTTTTAATTCACATTGCAAAATCGTTGCATTTATTGCACTTTTAACATCATTGGTGTACAAGGGTGTCCATCTTTCGTTATATATTTATTGCCCCTTGTTGATCATACTCATATTTTTTTCTTGTTTAACAGACCGGAAAATCTAGACATTTTGGGTTCATAGAATTTGAATCTCCTGAGGTAATTGTTGTTTCATCTGTATGATTACTGTGGTTTGATTTTTGATTATAATCTTTGTTGTAAACTCTTGTTTGTGCTAATATTTCTATTTCTTTGTTCTCTCTAGGTTGCAAAAATTGTTGCTGATACTATGCATAATTATTTACTTTTCGAACACCTTCTTCAGGTTTATGTGGTGCCTTTAGAAAATGTTCATCTAAGATTGTAAGTTACTATTTTAGAGTTTCCCCCCCCCCCTCTTTTCCTGTGTTTAAAGAGAGTTTAATATGCCATAAAAGAAATTCTATTGGAGAATCAACTATTCCTGGGTAGTATACTAGAACAGAATCATATGATAGGAAAATCAGCATATAAGCCTACCTATCCCCTTATATATCTCAGGTAAAAACGATTATGGTTATGGTTCCATGGTGCAATAACACTTTCAAAGTCTCAGTTTGCCGGCTTTTTTGGTTTGTTACCCGCTTCATCCATGATGCTTTTTCGGATCCCCTCTCCCGAAAGAAATTAGAGTAGTGCACATACCATGTGACGAAATCATGTGTAGAAATCAATTTGAATCAATAGTATATTACATGTCACGCCTGATGTTAATTAATTTGTTTCGTCAATAACATCAAGATGGTTAAATGAAAAGGTGATGTTTTTCTTTGTAGGTGGAAAGGATTCAATTACCGTTACAAGCCCTTGGACTCTCTCCAAATTGAACGAGAGCGACATGACAAAGTATCTATCTAGTGTGACAAGAAAGTATATCTTTAGTGTTCTTGTTAGTCTGGTGCTCTGTATACAAAAAAAATGTATTCATAGTTGTCATTTCAGGAAAGGACACTGGAAGAACACAAAAAGTTGGTTGATAGAGTTATGAAACGTGACAAAAAACGCCGTAATAGGATAGAGGCTGCTGGCATTGATTATGAATGTCCCCTGATTGTAAGCTTTTTGTGTTTATTAATCTTTTTACTTATTAATGTTTTGACTGTCCATGTCTTTAATTGTCTCATTTTATATCAAATTTCTGTTGCAGGCGGGTAACAACCAACCTGCTCCAAAGAAAATAAAGTTCGAAGACTGAGTAGGTAACATTTTTTCTCTTTGAAAGTTCAAATTTTATTGTATCGACATATGTTGTAATTGATGTTTCTCTGGATTTATTTTCGATGTTAAACTTGCATTGAAACATGATTTTGCATATTTCTGAGTAATGCTGAATGTATTGTGTACACATTGAACTGATTTAGTTGTTACCTTTTTTTCCCTAGATGAAGGTCGGTGATGGTTTAGCATGTCATGAAGGATGATGACTAGAAAGTGTGTTTTGTAGGATTTTGAAATTACCTAATGAACTATGGGGCAAGAGCCTCCTCCTGTTTTGTTTTTGAGAATCTCTGAACATTTAGGAAAATATTTGAGGAAGTGTTACCTATTTCACTAGTCCTTTGTTTTTGTTGCAGTTGATGAACCAGTTTATTGGTTTTGGATACTGAAATAGACTTTGTTGACAGTAAAAGATTGATTATCTTGGCATTTGTCTAAGGGATTTATCTTTGTTCTTCGTTTTCTTGTTTTTGTTGTTGGTGTCTCAAATGGGTTTTGATTTAATTGGGCATTTCATAGAGAAAAGATAGAAGTAGATAGATAACACACATTATTCTCTGGTGGTGTATCAATTGGGAATTTCATCTTCAATATATATATATATATATATATATATATATATATATATATATATATATATATATATATATATATATATATATATATATATATATATATATATATATATATATATGTGTGTGTGTGTGCATTTCAGATTAATCTAATGATTTTTGTTTTCCTCCAATGTTTACTTTACCAACAAATTATGAATATTCTCTTGTTGTTCTATCAGACCAATTTCATACATAAAATGTGTTTTTGATATTATTCAACTAGTGTCAAATATATCTCCCACTTTAGCAACTTAATGTCACTTGGAAAACATTGGCCAACACTCCATTCTTAAATCTTATTTGCTTCTGGTTACAGATTTATTCTATTATAAATGAACATCATCAAGCTTGACACAATATTTTCATTTATTTGTTTTGCTCAAATCTGAACTATGTTTTTCACATGCTAGAATATCATTATTATTTTGACATGTTGGTGCTCTTTGCATTACAATGATTATCCTGTATTTGAATATAAGGTCAACTGGAGGAACACCTTCTGCATTGAAAAGTGTTGGAGTGGCTGACTAAAGTTGAACAGCTTACTCATTTCCCTGAAATGTTGAGTGTACTTGTAACTTGCTTTAGCTTGCATTTTGATGTTGAAATCTCATTTGAATTCAGTTTTTGTGTAAATTTTTAGCAGAATTATTAACAATGAATGCAATGGCTCAACTGGTTGTAGATTCGTCCAATGGTTTATCTTACAAGAAGAATTAGTGCTTACTGGATTCGTTTTGTGGTTTTTTTAGTCCCTGATTCACCTGCACAAAAAAAGCATGTTGAGCTCCTACTTCAACATGGTTTCAAGAAGATATTGAATGTTTAATCTTCTAGAAATTATATTTAACGATTTGAGTTTCATGTATATCTGTTCATTCCTGTCTTTAAAGATTAATGTGTAGTTTCTCAGATAACACAATACTAACACATGCCTTTTAAATTTATATGTATTGGCCAAAACGGTCCTTTTATCATAGGCTGAATAAATTAACTTTTTCGTAGAAATTTATGAAAGAATATTACAAAGCATGTTAATTTGATGATTTAATATGTAATGATAAAGAAATAAACTGTGGCAAGATAAATGGTTTAGAATGCATAACATATAACAACGGTTTTAAATCTTTGGTCATAACCAAACCATGGCTATATCTTGAACCAAAACTGTATGTTAAACTGAAATCGTGACTTTATCATATGGCCACAGTTCTGTAATCATGGCAAATATAAACCGCGACCTTAATCAAACTACCTAAACCGTGGCCTATAAAAGCCACGGATGTCAAAAAAATGTGGTATATACCAAAAAACTGTGGACTATACTTTAGGCCACGGCCGCATATCCCACGGTTGGATTTTCGTGGCCAAACCGTGACCTCAGCGTTACGCCACGGTTATTTTGCATATAGCCTCGGTTTCTTGGCCGTGGCAGGAGACCTTTTTTTTAGTGACTCTTGACTTTAATTGTTGCACTCTTATTTTAGTTACTTTACTCTTAACTTTAATTGTTGCACTCTTGTTTTTTTAGTTACAAAGTTAACTAATTTAAACTTTAAATAAATTAAAAAAATATTTCTCATATAGTGATCACAAAGTAAAACTTTGTCGAATTGCCATATGAGTTAAGTAAAGTTTTCACATTATTTTGTGAACGGGTGCGGATAAAGAAGTTCGTTCATAAGAATATGATTTGTTCCATAATATGGGATATATGCTCACTTAGTGTAAAATCTATGGAAATAGTGGACGTAATGGTTAAGAGAAAAATCAATTTCATATACCTACAAGAAATTTAATGGACATGTGAAAAGGCGAAAGAATTAGATAATTCGGGTATTAAGCTTTGGTGCACCTACCTGTAAAGTTAGATCGGGAAATTGGGTGACTATTATCGTAGTCAAGTAATGGAAGAAGGATATTGTGGATTTGAAAGTAGTAGTCTCATAGCCTTGAAATTTATGGTGGAAAAAGACATTTTCAATGTTATTATTGTGTATGCACCTCATGTTGGATTCACATAACACCTTAGAATAAAATTTTGAGAAAATTTAGAAGGCATATTTTAGAATATATCCTAAGAAAATGATATTTTTTAAGGAGGAGATTTAAATGGACATGTAAGGAGCATAACAGATTTTGAGGTTGTATACGGTTGACACTTGTAACATGCACGTGAAAACAATTAGAGTGAAAAAATAAAATTTTATTTCACTGGAAAATGAAAATAAAAAAAAACACACCAAAGTATTTATAAGATTAGAATCCTAACAGAAACATTCAACCCAACTAAAATTATATTGGGCCTAATAATCATAAAATTGAAAAATAATAAAAATTGAGTATATTTTAACATCCCCTCAATCTCAAATGAATATTCATTCTTCAAAGTTTGAAAACTAAACAAGTAAAAGGATCAAGGTGTGGTGGATTTGTAAATAAATCTTTCACCCGAGTCTCTAAATTGATGGGCATGAGATTGATGGGCATGAGATGAAATGGTCTTGCATGATGTTATATTTCAAATTTACCCGTCTTATTTTTAACACTCAAATTATTATTTTTAAACTTGGTTTTGTAAAATTTTGGATTTTACTAACATTTTAGTTTTAATATTAATTTTTCTTTTTAAAAATATATAATAGTTTATATTAAATTGTTTGTATTTCTTAAATAACAAATATTATCCATCATTCACATGCTTTCAAGTGACTTTTTTATTTCGAATGAAGAAGATAGCACAATTGGTAACAAGGAGAGACTTGCAAGTATAAAGTCGTTGTTCAATGTCTCTTCCAAACACTACATAATAAATTTCTATTTATGCCTCTTCTTAAATATGAGATCCTCTCTATCACTTTCTCTCAATCACTAACTCCTAGTAATCAACTTCAATAGCAACTCTATTGATAGATGAATATATAACTCAATTAACACAAACCAACAACTATGTCAAACTAATAAAACATAGTGTGGTGTACACAAAGATTCTACCCTAACTTTATTAACATGAAATACATATTACAAATAAATACTTGAGTCCTAACACAATAATACTAGCACTAATGATTAAAACTTAAGCCTCCTTATTTATAAATTGAATATTTTATTAAAAATAAAAATATTGCTAAACGAAATGACTATAGCATGAATATAATATATATATATATATATATCCACAATGCCAATAAAAAATTAAAAGAAATAATATTTACATAAATAATATTTTAATTTTCTATTAATATTATATAACATTATAACAATAATAAATAATATCTTAAGGGTGCAATTCATTTGGGGCTAATAATCATTAGGGTAATCAAGCCCGGTTCGGTTCATTGTAAAAGAAATAAAAAAAACGCATAAATAAGTCAGTTCAAAATATTGCTCTGAAGATTTATCAAACCCTAGCGCAGCCAGCACCACCGCCACCACCAGCACGTTCAGCCACCGTCTAGGTGCTTTCTCTACTCTGTCAGGTACTTCGCCTACATAACTAAGTTTATATTTTTCCTTTCTTCAATTTGTTTGTGGCTTACTGCGAATTTGCGAATTAGGGAGATGGGGACCAAGGCAAAGAAAGCTATGAAGAAGAACATGAAAAGGGTTACCGCTAAAATTAAGCCTTCCGAGGGTGCTGATTTTTTGGTACATCCAACTTCATACTTCACCATTGATTTTTTGGTACATCTCAATTCTTTTTTTTCAAATTGTTGCCGACTGATTTTGTGTTGTAGCCTTTAGCGGGTGGTCCGGGTCGCAAACTTCCTGAATTGAAACCTCTGGAGAACACTTCACCTGTTTTGTACATTGGTAGAATTCCACATGGCTTCTATGAGAAGGAGATGGAAGGTGCTTACTTACAGTTTTACATTTTTCGTTATGTTTATTGTTTCTTCATATTTTAACATTGTTTTTTTGCTGGATTGGTCTTTGCAGCTTATTTTGCACAATTTGGAACCATCAAGAGAATGAGAATAGCCCGAAATAAAAAGGTCAAGTTCGCCGCATGCTTGTATTAACTATCAATATCACAATGATTTCTGCTTTGCTATTTTACACTGTGCTCTATAATTTTGATGATAATTTTTCTGGAGTATGTCATTCTAATGTACATTTATCTTGTAATTCACATTGCAAAATCGTTGCATTTATTGTAAAGTATCCCGATTATTGCGCTTTTAACATCATTGGTGTACCAGGGTATACATCTTTCGTTATATATATATATATATTGTGCCCCTTGTTGATCATACTCATTTTTTTTCTTGTTTAACAGACCGGAAAATCTAGACATTTTGGGTTCATAGAATTTGAATCACCCGAGGTAACTGTTGTTTCATTTATATGATTACTGTGGGTTTGATTTTTGATTATAATCTTTGTTGTAAACTCTTGTTTGTGCTAACATTTCTATATGTTTTATAGGTTGCAAAAATTGTTGCTGATACTATGCACAATTATTTACTTTTCGAACACCTTCTTCAGGTTTATGTGGTGCCTTTAGAAAATGTTCATCCAAGATTGTACGTTACTGTTTCAGACTTGTTTTTTTTTTCTCTTTCTTTTCCTGTGTTTAAGTTTAATATGCCATAAAGGAAATTCTATTGGAGAATCAACTATTCCCGGGTAGTTTACTAGAATAGAATCATATGATAGGAAAATCAGCATATAAGCCTACATATCCCCTTATATATCTAAGGTAAAAATGATTATGGTTATGGTTCCATGGTGCAATAACACTTTCAAAGTCGCAGTTTGCGGGCTTTTTCGGTTGGTTATCCCCTTCATCCATGATGCTTTTTCGGATCCCTTCCCCCAAAGAAATTAGAGTGGCGCACAAAACATGCGATGAAATCATGTGTAGAAATAAATTTGAATCAGTAGTATATTACATGTCATGCCAGATGTTAATTAATTTGTTTCGTCAATAACATCAAGATGGTTAAATGAAAAGGTGATGTTTTTCTTTGTAGATGGAAAGGATTCAATTACCGTTACAAGCCCTTGGACTCTCTCCAAATCGAACGAGAGCGACATGACAAGGTATCTATCTAGTGTGACAAGAAAGTATATCTTTAGTGTTTTTATTAGTCTGGTGCTCTGTATACAAAGAAAATG
Source organism: Vicia villosa (assembly GCF_029867415.1). Classification (NCBI taxonomy): domain Eukaryota; kingdom Viridiplantae; phylum Streptophyta; class Magnoliopsida; order Fabales; family Fabaceae; genus Vicia; species Vicia villosa. The sequence goes on along the minus strand of NC_081183.1, from coordinate 36,298,428 downwards.
TATTCATAGTTGTCATTTTTCAGGAAAGGACACTGGAAGAACATAAGAAGTTGGTTGACAGAGTTATGAAACGTGACAAAAAACGCCGTAAAAGGATAGAGGCTGCTGGCATTGATTATGAATGTCCCCAGATTGTAGGCTTTTTTGCGTTTATTAATCTTTTTACTTATTATATGTTTTGACTGTCCATGTCTTGAATTGTCTCATTTTATATCAAATTTCTGTTGCAGGTGGGTAACCTCCAACCTGCTCCAAAGAAGATAAAGTTCGAAGACTGAGTAGGTAACATGTTTTCTCGTTGAAAATTCAACCAGTCGATCCTCTCATGTTTACGTTTTGCATGTATTGCTCTAATTGCTCTAATTAGATTTTAAGGAGTAAATTCTTTTCAAATTTTATTGTATCAGACTATCAAACATAAAATGGTTGAGTTGAGTTATAATTGGAGGATACATTTTCATTCGACATATGTTGTAATTGATGTTTCTCTGGATTTATTTTCGATGTTAAACTTGAATGAAATATGATTTTGCATATTGCTCAGTAATGCTGCTCAGTAATGCTGAATGTATTATGTACACATTTAACTGATTTAGTTGTTACCTTTTTCCCCCTAGATGGAAGCTGATGATGGTTTAGCATGTCATGAAGGATGATGACCAGAAAGTGTTTTGTAGGATTTTTAAATTACCTAATGAACTATGGGGCAAGAGCCTCCTCCAGTTTTGTTTTTGAGAATCTCTGAACATTTAGGAAAATATTTGTGGAAGTGTAATCCATTTCACTAGTCACTAGTTTTTGTTGCAGTTGATGAACCAGTTTATTGGTTTTGGATACTGAACTAGACATTGTTGACAGTAAAGATCATACATCTTGAAATATGGATATGTTATGCTTAGGTCAAGTTGACAATTATCTTATACATGTTGAAATATGGATATAAAATGCATTTAAATTATCTAATGCTTAGGTCAAGTTCCCTGATCAACAGTTTCTGCTATAGTTTGTTTGCCAATTAAAATGTTATAATTCTTCAGCACTGTTTTTAGGTTACAATGGAGGAAAAACAAAGTAGAAATTATAGTATTCTAGCAAAATATTTTGATATCAGTTATTTATGGACTGAACACTGCCGTTTTCCTTCATCCGAGTTAAACAAGTGGGTTTTTATAACCATTGCATGTTGAAGCTGCAAAAAGAATTGATGATACATATATTGGCAATTCACAAACTATGCACCATTGTAGCATTTTTTTGATATAGGTCCTATATTGATAAGCATATTGTTGTTATATACTCATAACAATGTTTATGTTATAATATTTTATGAGTTTTGTGTAACTCTAAAAAGCTACTGGTATATAATCAATGCTGTGTTATACTGATTTTACCAGTTATGTGTAACTCAAAAAAGCTACTGGTTTACTATTATTATAATCACAAATTAAACAAACAATTTTATAAACACAAATTGAATAGAAATTTAATTTATTTGTTTACTATTATAAACACAATTATAAATACTAATTGAACAAATAATTTTATATGTCAACTCCATAAAATAGAAGAGATATTATCATTCTTCTCCAAAATTATAAAAGTTGTTGCAGTATTGATCTTGTCATTCCTCTACAAAATTATGAAAAACTACTGCAACAATTCAAAAAAGACATCCATGTTTAAAGAATACCATCTTCTTTGTTCTTCATTCAACATTAAAAGACTCCTACAATTACAAAAGTAAAATACATAATGTCATTAGAAACTACAAATATATAAATATTTTTATTCTTGATGATAACTTATCTTACCATTAACAATTTAGTGAAACTAAATTGATTTCCACTTGTTTGAGATGATTTATAAGGATTGATCAACTTGCTTCCACTTGTTTGTAATATCTCATAAGGATGTGCCAAACTAGATGTTCCACTTTCTATTTGACTTAAAGATTCAACATCCTTCAATGATCATAAAAAAATTAGCACATAATAAATACAATGGTAAAATAATGGATTTTCCAATTATTGAGTTTGAAAATACTCCATGATACAACCAATTTCTTCACACACCATGCTTCGTTGTCTTCTTTCTTTGAGGTAGTTCCTGGCATCCGGTCGTATATAACCAAGATCAGTTCTTCCTCCAGCATGTGCACTCATAAGTTGAAATGAAGCCTTTTGCTCAACCAGAGTCCTCTGCCAATTCAATCTCATGTGCTTGAACTTCAGATATTTTACAATGTGATGCTAGCATGTGTGTTGTTTCAACAAATTGTAAAGGATGGTTATGCTTATAAACTCTTGATTACAAATTTTTTATTCTTTGCAGTAAGTGCAATTCTTGCTCGAGACCCATTTGTTGTTTCAGCCTTAGGATTCTTAACTAAAAAAGATCTTTTATCTGCCGTTCGATTACCCTCCTTGCAACAAACAAATCGGCATGATCTAATGGATCCATGTTTTTTTGTTGAGGTATTGTTTTCTTACTCCAAAATCAATTGCTTTTCCATAATCAAGCCAAAATTTCCAAACTTCATCTATATTGTCAAACTTCATGCCAACACTAGGTATTATGTTGGTTGTCATTATTAAATCAAATCTATCAAATTCAAACATATATACTAGGATGATAATATAATATCATAAAAATTTAAATAAATTTTGTTTAAAGATAGCAGTATCCAATCAAAATTCATGAATTACAAAGTTTAGATAATTTTACTTAAAAGGCATTGGTACCCAATCAAAACCGATTGATACTTAATTTAGTTAACTGTGTGACTGTGCCATTTTAATGACTACAACAAATCACTATTCCTTGTTTTTTTGTCAACAACCTGTAATTATTTACATCTTATTTTGTTGGAGTGATTTATCCGATTAAAATTTTGTGAGAAGATTAATGTAATTGATAATTTTTATATCACAAATTATATTTTAGATTTCAATAGTTTGAATAATTTGAACAACTAAATTAATTGAATGTAACAATTTTAATTATTATCTTACTAATTAACTAAAGATAGAATGGAATTTCAAATATTTATTAAGGTCAATTAACTATTAAAAATTCGGAAGATGCAAAAAGTAAAATTTATTGTTATATAATCATGAAATGCTTAGTTTTTTTAACAGATAAACAAAAATTCAAAAGTAAAATTTATTGTTAGAAAAACATAAATTTATGCAAGATTATAATATAATGAACAAATAAACATGAAAGAAAATGCAACATTATTCATGGAACAAAATTCGACGTAAACTCATTGAATCTGAAATGAGAAGTCCAATATATGAAGTGCAATATATTCGCTAGCAACAATCTAAGTATACATGTTAAAGCATCAAAGTATAATTCTTAAATCCTAATCAATGTAACTCACTATGAAGATGTTAAACTAAGTTAATATGAAAATCCACATATATACTTGAATTTCAATAGAATATGTTAAACTAAGTTAATATGAAAATCCACATATATACTTGAATTTCAATAGAATATTAATATCAATGTAATAACTTGACTTAAATATAAATAGACGTGAAAATTAGTAAGTGACTGTGTCATGCCAATAAATTTCTCATCAATCAAGTTAACCAATGCATTAGGGGCCACACAAGGTTTAAACTCGATATTACATTTCTTAATCATATGACTTAGTTTTCTATAATTGAAGCAAGAGAAAACAACAATGTCATTTCTTTGTGATGGTGATTGTTGCCTATCAATTATAGTAATTGAGACCCTTAAAGGGTTCATATTCTTAATTCGGCTCACAACGTTGCAGTTCTAATTCTTTAATAATTTTCCAAAAGACTTAAGAACTACACCAAATTTATTTTTTGTTGTTTGAAAGAACCAAGGCTTTTTCTCTTTGATCATGTCTTTAAGACTCTTCTTCAATTCAAAGGCGAATAATTAGTCTCTCAATTAAAAATTGTTTTATTTTGTAGCAGAACATAATTTTTAAAAACATTCAATCCAGGGAGAAGTTTGTCAATAATAAAAGAAATTTGAAATTGTTCACCTAAACACACAACTTTTGTAATGATCTTATCAGTAATCTTTTGAAGTTCACAACATTGAGTCTCCACAGACCTTTCATCTTTACCATTTGATACTTGAGGTAGCGGCTAAGAACATACTTCTTTGTTCCAGATTCTTCAGTATCATATTTATTTTTCAAAGCTTCCCATACATGTTTAGCAATCTCGTAGTTATTTTAGTAATCATACATATCATCAGTGAGACTCTTTTAAATTTGGTTTTTGCAAAGATAGTCATTATCTTTATAGATGGCTATTTTTTCTGAGTCGTAAGTCATCTGCTTTAGCTTTTGCAGCAGAGTATAATTCAGACGAGTTAAAAGTTTTGTTTGAATTTAATTTTGTTACCATTAGTTTATTTGGTTGACCCAGAAGGAATAATAGGAATATCCTCAATCAAAACGTGGGCAACCTTTTTTAAGGTTAAGAAAATTTTCATTTTAGCTAGCAAATGTATGAAGTGAGAATCCTCAAACTTAAATGGTCTGTTAGAGACAATGGTCGCATAATTACTAATAACTTCTTCGATAGCCAAGGTTTGTTGTTTTACGATTTTGAAAAATTGTCAGTGAAGAAATTATACGAGTCACAGAACAATTCGCTCTCTTTAAGACATTTCACGGCACTGCTCAAAATTATGCAAAGCATTCAAACTACCGCGTCGCCTCTAGGATAAAACATCTCAGTTCTATATTGTACGATTACTACTTGCACGGTAGATAATTGGTCTAGAAGTATATCTTATGATGGTTCAAAAACCATTTGAATATGGTATAAATACCACTCGTAGTATCTGGTATAACGACTCGTTGTAATAATTTCTCAAACCATGAGAAATTCTAATAATTCTCCAAAGAGAATTCAAAAATGGTCATTTGACCATTCAAAATGATTTCTTAAACAAAGATAAATTTGAATAATTCTCTAAAGAGAATCCAAAAATTATACTTGAGAATTTTCCAACTCACACGAGGAGAAATTAACATAATTTTCTGAAAGAGAATTCAAGAAAATACTTAGAAAATTCAACGAGTAGAAAGAAAGGGGGAGAAGTTGGCGTTTCAACAATTAGAAAAATGCAGAGTTATGAGAGTGAGGAAGGGAAAATTCAACAAAAGAAGTATTAGAACAAGATTTGGTTATGCGTAAAATCTCTAGTTTGATGATAACAATACACATATTTTATATGTAACAATTTTGTACTCTAATAGTTTCTTGAGTGTGCAGATACTGTAGTCTAATTGATTCAGGACTCTTATATGGAAGAATCATCAGAATCATTTTCGGCGCGCCTCGGAAAGATTATTTCACCAGTTTATAAAGAAACATCAGTAGTTCTGATGAATGTTCGTTAGAAAGGAATCTCAAGTGCTTCTCATATAAGCTTTTTGCTTCAAAATCAAAAGTCAAGATTTCAAGCTCAGATAATTATGGTGGAAGATGAAATTAATAGATGAGTATGAATTTTTAGGAATGATGAAAATGAATATGATGAATGAATTTGGGTTGAAGATGAAAGAAAAATATAGATTTTTAGAGATGATGGAAGTGATTTAATTTGATATCGCCGCATCTTCAATTTTCTTTTTTGTTTGATATAACGTAATCTTCAATTGTATTGTCTGCAATTTGATTTGATTTGATATTAGTCTGTAACAAGACATTGTGACCATGTATTTTATTATCATTGATATTTTTTAAACTATTTGCTTCAACACAATCTAGCCTTATTAGGATAATATTTTTTTTTTTTAAAAAACTTGGAACTACCAAGATTGACAAATGTCAATTTGGCATAACCTGCTATACCAGGTTACTTGGTTGTTAACATAAAAACAAATAGGCTCACTTTTGTTATAGAAAATAATAAACTCAATTGTGGTTTCTATCATGGTATCAGATTGTTAACGTGATCCTAGGTCATGGCATCTTCTTCCCCTGCTTCGTCGTTACCTTTCGCTCAGATCTCCTCCTCTCAAACTTCTGTAGCACCAGTCGCGCATGATGATGTTCATGGTTGAACCATACATAAATGTGTAATTTCAAGCTTCTCAAGCATAATTGGTTTTGATGAAGACAAAATGGACATCAAGCTTTCATAAAGGATGTGCAAAAAGAATGTCAAGTATCAAGCAAAAATACATCTTTCAAAGTCTTGAAGAAATTGTGAAGATTCAAGAATCAAGCAATAAATGGCAAAGGTATAAACAATACTCACTTTGATATATAATTGTTCACAAAATATACTCTCATGCATATCATAATCATGAACAAGTTTCATATATCAAAGAGTTCTTTCAAAACCTTTTTCAAAGTTAAAATTCAAAGTAAAGGTTTTAGGAACGGGGTTGTCCCTACAGGGGAACCGGTTCCCAGCATTCTATATTTTCACCTCTCTGTGTTTTACTATGGGGAACCGGGTTGTCCCTAGGCAGGAACCGGTTCCTCAGTTCAAAATTTGAATATTTCTACTGTAACGTTCAGCAGGAACCGGGTTGTCCTATGCAGGAACCGGTTCCTACTGAACCAGTGTGTTTTTCCATTGCATGTTTTCACTCAAACGAAATTGTCTTTATACCATTTAAACATTGCATTGCTTCATGGAAAAATAACCTTTTGAAGAGGTGTTTTACACACTATATATTACACATCTTTCATATTCAAAAACCACCTTCTTCATTAACAATTCATATCCATATATTCTTCATCTTTCAATATCCAAGTGTTCATAAATTCATTACTTTCAAGTGAAACTTTCTATACACATTTTCATTGAGAAAATCATTCTAAGTTTCATGCATACATTGTGAACACTTATATTCATTTTGAGAATTGTTTATTTGAAGAAGAAGATCAATCCAAGATTGATAGTGCTATACATATTTCATCTAAATCTCTTGTAAAAATTCAAAATAAATTATTCCCTTACTATCCAGGATTGTTGGAAGTAAGTGTTGTGTTTGAAGAGGATTGTTCTTCATTCACATTAGTGTTGTTTGATCTTAAAGGTGTTAAGAACCTTTGATCACCCTATAGGTTAGATAGTAAGGCATAGGCTTGTACAATAATTCTAACTATAGTGAAATCTCTTTCGTGTTTGAAAGGGGACTGGAGTACTCTCGGATTGTGAGGGGAACCAGTATATATCGTTGTGTTCTTTATCTTTCCGCATTTACCACATTCATCACCATTAACAAGAAAAAGATAAGAACCATAAAAAGCCTTCAAATACTTAACCAAAAAGTTAGTAAATACATTCTCATAAAACCGATTATTTTTGAAAACCTAATTCACCCCCCTCTTAGGCGCACTTATATACTTACAAAATGCTCACGGTCTCACTGATTTTGTTGCCTGCACTAAAATTCCTCCTCAACTTCTTGATGAATCTGCTCAAAACATTGGAATGGTGATTTTTGCTTATTTTATTTGGTTGCAAAAGGATCAGTTACTATTGTCTTGGCTCCAACCCATTCTCTCGAGCGAAATCCTCTCCCGTGTGCTTGGTTTCTTGAACTCTCATCAACTTTGGAACCATCTCTTCAATTATTTCCAAAAACATATTTGAGTTCGTGAAAGGCAACTCCGCGTTGAACTTCGGGCTACCGCCTTGGATTCACTCTCAATTTCAGATTACTCGTACAAAATCAGGACTATAATGGATGTTTTAGCCTCAATTGGGGATCATGTTCCTTTTTCTCATCATATTGAAGTGATTCTTGAAGGTTTGACTTCTTAATATGCTCTTGTTGTGTCTGTGATTAAAAGCAAGTTTGGTATCATGGATTTCGATGAAGTTGAGATACTTCTGGTTGCTCGTGAACTCCGACTTGCTAAGTTATAGAAATATTCTATTCCGGACCTTGTTTCCTTGAATCTAACTCATACCTTTCCTCATTTATCTGCTCATCCTGAGTCTCAGATTGCTAGTTATGAGCCTGCACCTCTTTCTCCGGTTGCTTCTGATCCTAAGCCTGAGTATCAGGCCTTTAGAGGTGCTAAGCCTACATGTGTGTTGGGTGAGAATATGAACACAAAGAGGTCTAGAAGGGGTATTGAATAAACTATTTCCCTTTAAGACAATTTCAAAAACATTTTAGGTCTCATGTTTGAAATAAGAGATTTTAAGAGGCACGAAAGGAAAACACAAAAACAGGAGAGCTTAGAAGCATCTCAATGAATTAAACCAAATGAAATGATACATGATGTTGCTAAGTACTTGATTACTTCTAATGCAAATTTATCACAAGACAACCAAAGCTACTTTAAACAAAGCAACTTAAAACTCTTTACATAGATGTTCTATCAAGACATAATTGGATTCATGATACTTTAATAAGATTGATACACCACATATCCAGTGGCGAAGCCAGAAAAGTTATAAAGCCTGGGCAACAATTTAAATACCGCAAGTTTATAGTATATAAAAAGGTTTTAAAAAATGGCCGCGTAAAGGTTTTTGCGATTTCGGTCGGTACATGTGTATTGCGGTCATCGCGGTGTGAATTAACCACAATTTGTTCATCAATATAGGAAACAGTGATAACGGTATCGGTTTCGGCATGTTCCAAAACCGTTTTGTCGCGGCCGTTTTCGCGGTCGTGGACCGTTTTTAAAACTCTGGTATATAATATATAAATAGTCATCAAACAAAATAAAAGAGATGAAAAATAACCTCACAATAGGGTGTTCAATAAAATCACGACGGTGGTTCTAATTCAACCAAAAATCTCCTTGTATCGAAAAAAACAAGCTTAACATAAAATCATTACCAATTTACCATAAACAAAAACATTAATATAAAATCTCCTCATTAACCTAAAACAAATATTGAAACAAAAATTTGACATTCTTACTAAGCTAGCAAAGAAAATGACATAAAAGGATAATATTTCTAATATTATGTATCTCACTCTTTAATTACCAATTTATCATTATTCATTTTATATCTATAGTTTAAATTTTAAAAGTATCATCATTTTCTTTGAATCATATCTAAATTTACGGTTGCGTAAATGAATACTAATACCAGTATATCACCATTAGCATTTTGAGTACCCTATTCCGAATAGCCCTAGTCATTAATGTCAAAATATCACAAAATTAATAATTTCCTCTAAATTAATGAAACAAATCAAAAAATGTGAAAATATTTCATTTTTTTCTTACAACTATGCCAAATTTTCCAAACAAACTCAAAAACTCAAAAAGAAACAAATTTTATGGACCAAAGTAGTGTTGTTTCAGCTACTATCAAACAAGATACAATTTTGAAATTACTCAAGCAAATAAAGGAGAGATACAATTTTGAATTTACTCAAGCAAAGAAAGGGGAGAAAGAGAAGAACCCATTATTTTAAAGCTCAAGGTTAACTGTTTGACAAAATGGGTAAGAGATAACTAAATCATTTGTAAAAGGGGACAAAAACAGTTGCATCAGGTGAATGGGGAGAAAAAAAAGAAAAGGTGGTACCGTTAGATTTCTGAGTTACAACAAGGATCACTGTATTGGCGGCCGACGGTGAAGATGGTGTTACAGTGGTGTTGATCGGCGGAGGGAGTAAGAGAAAGAGACAGAGGGAGTAAGAAAACCCTTTTCCTCAAACTGCAATCTCTCTTTCTGCAATCTGCAAACCCTTTTTCTTTTTTTTTTAAAGACAAAAATTGTTTTTCTTTCAAACATATGTGGGCTAACAAAATGTATTGGGCCCGAGCCTGGGCAAGTGCCCACCCTGGACGGGCCCTAGCGTCGCTTATGCACATACCTAAGCGTATACATTAAATCTTTATAAGCACGATCTAGCCTATACAGCATACAATCAATACAATAATGCACTGGAACAAATTAATGAGTACTAGAAAATAAAAAAGGAGATAAGGGAAGCAGAAAAGATACACAGTGATATATAGTGTATCAGCGTTCGTACTTGCTTTTCCTACTCCACTCTTCAATGATGTTGAAAATAATTGGAAATAATCACAATCTTCCATTATTTTTGATAAGTTTGATTACAAGCATTTTGGCTACTATGAACTATCAAACAATAATTCTCTCTGTTGATGTAGACACTCAACTGCTAACAAAAACAAGATCTCTAAAAGATCTTGATCCAATATCCCCGCTATCCACAATAACCTCCTCCAAGTATTCGTATGTGGAAATCCATCTGATCCAACTGGTATCTTGTCTGAGCAATTTTCATTAGCTAAGCGTTGATTGGAAAACTTCCAACTTTGGCTACGAGCAATCTTTTTCCAACTCCACCAAAGATGGACAACTTCCACCTTCACCTTACAGACAATTGATACTTGGTCTCGCCAAAGTCTTCCTTGGAGTATATTGAAACTCTCTTCTTGATAGATAACAACAAATATAAAATTGCATTCAAGAAATGATTTCTTTAACTATAACAAACAACAAACTTCACATAAAAATATTAGATACCTTAATGTACCACTAGTCTCCCACAACACTCAATCTTTAGAGAAGTGAAGGAGTGAAAAACACTTAGAAAGGGGGGGGGGATTGAATAAGTGTAACTTCAAAAACTTAAATGACAAAAACAATGAACACAATTATTTTTATCCTGGTTCGTTGTTAACCAAACTACTCCAGTCCACCCCTGACAAGGTGATTTACCTCAACTGAGGATTTAATCCACTAATCCAACTGATTATAATGGTTTTCCACTTAGATAACCTCTAAGTCTTCTAGAGTCTACAGATCACAACTTGATCACTCTAGGAATCCTTTTACAATCAATGTAAAATAAAGTTTACAAGAGTTTGAATGCTTCTAATAAAGCTATAATCACAACTGTGATATTTCTCTTAAGTTATATTATTAACACTCACTAAATATTACAAAGAGTTTGTGACGTTGAAGATGAAGTTCTTTAGCTTTTGAATTTGACAGCGTTTCTGTATGTTTTACGCAAGTGTTATATTCAGCTTCTGGACAGAACTTTTATATATAGGCGCTTGAGAGGAAATGGCCGTTGGGATGCATTTAATTCTTTGTGTGAATAGTACAACGCTGCATTTAATGTTTCACACTTTTGTCAACTACCTCGAGTCTTGATTTAGCTGCTTTTACTAACTTTGCCTTTTGTAGCTTCTAACGTTCCTTTTGTCAGTCAGAGATTTGACGTTACAGCCTTTCATCTTGTACTTTCTTTTGGACTCAGATTTGTAGATAACAACGTTCGAATATCAGAGCCATCAGCTTTGGTGCAGAGCATCTTCTGTCTTCTGACTTTGAAGAGCTTTTAGCGTGATACCATCAGAACTTCAGAACTTGTACTTCTGACTTCCATTCTTCTGATGCTTTCCAGTTCATGTTCTGATTCTGCATGACCATCTTCTGATGTCTTTCTAGAGCATGTTCTGATGAAGCCATCCAGAACTTTATGAGTCAGTGCTTCTGAACGTTGATTTGTGCATACTCTTTATATATTTCCTAAAATGGAAAATGTAAAGGATTAGAGTACCACATTGTCTTATACAAAATTCATACTTAATGTTATCATCAAAACAAATAATCTTGATCAAAGCATTTCTTGTTCTAACAAGAAGAAGGTCCTCAACAATAAAAAAAGACTAAGGATGAAGATGATGAAATATGCCAGAATATCTCACAAACACTCTAAAAGTACAAGGTGTTAGTCAAGGGTTTAGATGAATGTGAATGAAGAACACACACTCACTAGGTTCTCTCAACTTTCTGGGAAAATAGGTTTTGGTACTTGGTTGTTATCAAAAGCTTGATTAATCATGAACAACACAACAAGATTAATCAGCTCACTCTCTCTAATTCACTTAAAATAATAACAAATTGCACAAGAACAAGATGCAACAAAAAAGTAGAATGAATATGACATGAACTCATAATCAAGAAGTTGTTCTAGAGAAGAAGAGAAAGATTCATGGTGATGGGTATAGACACACTAAGAAGAGAAGACAAATCCACTCTTTGTCTCTATGAGTTTTACGCATATGTTTCACTCTCTTGTTGCTTTCACTAAAGAAACAACTATTTAAATTAAAGATAAAATTGAATCTTGCTAAAACATTTCACATATACTTCGGAGAAATTAACTTGCCACCCCCTTTTTTAGACTTGTCACCCCCTCAATTTTTTTTAATCCAATTTTACCCCTGATAAAAAAAAGTGAAAAACAATGAATTTCCTAAATAAATTTTCGGTATGCATCACAAAATTTCCGGTACAAAATACCGGAAATTAAGTTATTTTTTAATTTCTGGTACACCATGCCGAAAATTTAGTTTATTTGAAATTTCCAGTATACCGGAATTTTGAAATTTCAGGTAAACCGAAATTTTCAAATTTTCGGCATACCAGAAATTTCAAATAAACTAAATTTCCGGTATGTTTCAATTTTTTGTTTTTTAAACGGTTGAGATTTTGCCGACACTTTTGGAGGGTCCTGATTGCACCGACACATTTGAGTGGTATAGAATGCACCACCATTTGTATAAATAGGGATGTTAGGGTTATAAGATAACACATCATTTCAACAAAATGCCTCTTCCTCAGTATTTGATTAAAGTATCTGTGTATTTCAATGGCCGCAACTCTGTTGTTCAAACCAAGATTCTAGATGACGCTGAATCCTTTGCCACCTTGAAAGAAACGTTGAATAATTTGCTGCCTGATTCCGATAACAGAAGGGTGACAAAGATCGAGTTTCTGGAGGACTGGCTTGATACAAATGGAAGGGTGAAATACAACTTAATCGAGTTGAAGAATGATGAAGATGTGAAGGCCATGTGGAAATCATTACCGTAGGATAACTAAAGGTCCGATCAAATTGGATGCGCAGATCCAAAGATCCGTTGACGACATAATGAAGTGTATGATTCATCCAGAGTCTTCCGGTAGTGCCTAGGTTTTCATGTTTCGGAGTACTGTTTATGCTTGTTTTTTATTTGTCATTTGATGTTTGTTAACTATGTTTGTTTGTTATTTGTCGTTTGATGTTCATTATCTACTCGAAGCATGTACTAGCCAAAAAAAAGATTATGCAATAAAAAAGATGTTCACACATAAGATGTTCGTACAAAATATACAAATAATACAATGATAACAAAATAAATCTACATAGGTCCTCCACGGGTAACATCCGCCAACCTAGCTAAAATACTATGGACCTCACCATCAGGGTTCACCAGACCCATGAGGCTATCCAAGTGAATTGTGATGTACTGCAGGCGGCTGTCCTGGTCACCAACGAGAGGTGGAGGTGATGGTGAAGAATCCCTGGTACCTGAAGGCCCTGGAACATCAGATGATGTGGCAGATGGGGGGCTAACCCTAGGGTGTGACACTCTAAGGAACCACTCTAGGTATCCATCCTGACACTGCTCAGGCTGCTGAACCGCAACGGCTGTATCCATGATCTCACGGGGGGAGCTGAGGATGTGACTCTCAAACCAGCGATCAATGTCACCAACTGGAGCCTCTAGGACCAGCCGTGGAATGCCATATATATAACTAAACTGGCGTAGACACCTCTCAGACAAGTGTCTAGCCACATGGCTCTCCCATCTGACATACCCTGAATATAAAGAAGCTACATCAAAAGGAAGATGCTCGCGGAGATCTGTATACGGTATCCAGATGACATCATTCAGCGTTAGAGCATCCAGCCTCCACCTGTACTGCATCAATGCTGCCTCTCCTGGAAGGGTCTGTCTGGCCTTCCACCTCATCACACAAAGGTCAGCAGCCGCACAATGGCGGGTCCTCCGCTCACAGATGCGAGGAAAGTGCTCGTAGATCCAACACTACAGAAATAAAAATAATCAAACCCAGGTAAAATCTAATAAAACACAAAAAACCATGTAAGAATATATATCTGTAGCAAGCTCTGATAACCAGCAATCTGTCAGGTGTCAGGACGAGATGCGGCATCAAGCGCCGTGTATAGCATCGTCTGAGCAGCCACTCCCCAAGCCCAACACGGGGTATCAAGGTTGTTGAAGAGAGTAAGATAGCGAACATCTATATAATATGCTGACTTGTCCGCAAAGTGAGTACATGCCACTAAATGTAGCATGCACGCCCTAGCGGCAGCCTCGTACCTCTCTGCATCGACAAGCTGCTGATAAACCTTCCGCAACCAAGACATCCTGAGGTGAAAGCCTCGAGTGTCACCAAACTCCTTGAGCACATCCAGCTCATCAACCTCTAACGCATCCCTCACCATTTGTAGCGCCGTCTCCTGGTCTCTATGAACTGGTGTAAAAAATGTACCAGCTATCGGAAGGTGAAACAAGGAATGCACATCATCCAGAGTCACTGTCATCTCCCGAATGGAAGATGGAAGGATGATGTCTCCGGGTGCCATCTCTCTACAAAAGCTAATGATAGAGGGGCGTACAACATCGTCAGGGATCACCCAGCAAAGTCCAACAAATGGAACTCCCGAGCTATCCTCGCCACCTCCTCATGCATCAGTCTCTCGGGGAAGTTCTTCAACTTCGACCTGTGAGAAGTGACCTTCAGCACTGGACGCTCCTGTAACAAAAAAATACAATTAAAACACAGTATTATAGATCAAATTGCATAATAAAAATTAAGCAATGTTACATACCTCGCCCTGCCATATCCTAAAAGCGACATGGTCAACATATCCTGTCAAAACGGACCTGTCAGAAGGTCCTCCTGGAAAAACCTCATCACTGTATACTGATGGCACTGTAAATGCACCTATGATAGTGTCAGTATCATGCACCACCCGCTCCTCGGCAACCCCCTCATCAACCACAATCACCCTTTCCTCAATTATAACCACCCCCTCATCAGCAACAGGTACCTGCTCCTCAACTCTAGGCACCCCCTCATCAGCAACCCCCTCCCCAGCTATAGCCACCGACTCCTGAATAACAACCTCTGCAACCTCATCCTGCTGCACCTGCCCGTCCAAAGCAGTGGAAGCTCTGCCACCCGGCGTCGAGGTGCACGGAACCCCCTACCCGCCTGCGCCTGCTCAGCCCTCCATTTCCGGTTAGAACCGGTCCGAGCAACGCGTCCAGCACGTAAGACTGACGTACCAGCCTCATCAGTATCAGCCCGAGCGCGAGCCTCGGCTTTATCGATGGCCCGACCCGCAACAGTATCATCCCTGCCTCTAGTCCTCACTGAAAAAATTAAAAAGTATAAGAAATATAGCATTTAAAAAAAATAGAAATACCGGAAATTTCAAAATTTCTGGTACTGGAGAAAATACCAGAAATTTCAAAATTTACGGTAATTTTAAAAATTTATAAAGATACCGGAAATTTTGAAATTTCCGGTACAAAATACCGTAAATTTTAAAATTGCCGGTACAAGATACCGAAAATTTCACAATTTCCTGTAAAAAAATATCGAAAATTTTATAAAAATACCGGAAACTTACTTGTTTGCGCGAAATTTCCGGTACACTGCTCAAATTTTTAGTATTGCCCTAAAATTTGAAAAATCCGATGATCCACACAGATTTCTAAAAATGTAGTAAATGATTTTAGTTGGATATTTTGGTCTTTTCAACCATTTTGGGAGGTGCCAGGGATAATTTGGAGGATGGCAAGACAAAATCTCTTTGTCATGGGAGCTGTTATTTTGGAGTAAGATAAGACAATATCCACACCCCCTATGTTTTTCCAAAACATTTCTCATATGCTTTTTTGTCATTTCATGTTTAATAATAGTGGTTATTTAAATTAAAAAAATACTAATAATGGTTATTTTGAGCGGAGTATCATTAGATGATTAACATGTGGGTAATTATCTTTTTAAAGGCAAATTTCCTTAATTTTAAATAGCTAATAATAATTTGGCTAAATTACAGTTTTAGTCCCCATGTTTTGGTATTTTTCACGATTTTGGTCATTCTATTTTCTTTTTAAACAGTTTTAGTTCCTCATTCCAATTTTGTTCATAAACAGTGCATGATCCGTACATGAACAGTACATGACCGTACATGAACATGATCCGTGCATGAACAGTACATGACCGTACATGAACAGTACATGAACAATTGGTTCAAAATTGGGATGGGGGACCAAAACTGTTTAAAAAGAAAATAGGGGGACCAAAATCGTGAAAATACCAAAACAGGAGGACCAAAACTGTAATTTAACCTAATAATTTTTTTTATAAAGATAAAAAAAAAGAGTGGCATGACAAACAGACGGAGGATATTCCGAGCATGTTCGTTACATGAGGAATATTCTTCAAAAAAATTCCATCAATCTTAAATATTTCTATGGCAAAAACTCAAGGACAGTTCTAATATATTTGAAATTCTTGTAACTCTTTAAGTTGAGTGACAACTTTTGTCACAAATACAAATCATCAAATAAATTAAAATATATTTATGTATTAACACATAATAATAAAAAATGATTCAAACGTTGTAACATGACAATCACTTCACTAAAATACGACATAGTGCATGACAATTATAGAATATAACGACGATAAATTCAATTTATGTATAGACATAAATGAAATGAGTAAAATAACGAAGTTGAATCCCGGTTGATAAATTATAAATTAATAAAATTTTATAAAATTCATAATACATAGGAATAATTATATTTTAAAAATAATATTAAAAGATATTAATAATTTTATAATAATTTATTTAAATTTGATAGTCTTTTATATTTTAAAATTTTATATTTAATTATTTAAAAGATATTAATAAATAAATAACACAAAAGTATTTAAAATGTCTTAAACCTCCTTTTTTTATTTAAAAATACAATTTATTTACAATAAAATAATTAATTTTAATTTTTATAGTAAGTCTAAAATTTTAAATTCAATATAATTACAGAAATAAATTAACAATCTATTGTGTATTATGCTTTGTTATACAAAATTTATTTTCATTCGCAAAATAAATTATAAAAGAATTGAGAATAGTTTTTACTTTCGTTTTTTTATTTGGTTTCTCTATACTTCTATTATTTATACTTCTATGTATTAGAGTGATTGGAGAAGAAAAAAGAAAAATAAATCAATCAACAGTGTTCCTCAGATTGCTCCTATTTTCTTCCAGGAATTGAGAATTTTGAGCTACCAATTTTTCAATAGCGATCTCCCAATCTGCTTTCTTCGGTACCTGTTGTTGAAATTGTTGTTGACCTTGAGTTTGGAACTGTTGTGGATGGTGTTGAAATTGTTGCTGGTATGGTGGTTGTTGTGGAGGTCTGTATTGTTGTGGATGAGCTTGTGATTGATATTGGTTGGGTCCCTGCTTTTGAAAATTTCCTTGTTGGTCTTTCCATGCGAAATTAGGATGACTTTTCCATCCTGGATTATATGTGTTGGCGTATGGATTATTCTGCCTCAACATATGAATCTGTTCCACCTGTTCCTGCGTTGCCACACAATGCATAGCAAAATGCGGCCCACCACATATTTCAAACATAACTGATGTGATTGGCTCAACCTGTGCTACTTTCTGTTCTCCAATATTCATCTTATTTAGTCTTCTTTCTACCTCAGCCGCAATCTGGTCTTCCATTTTCACAACCTGATCTGCAAGCTTTAAATCAATTTTTCCTTCTGGTTGGTTCATTGTGCGATCATACAACTCAATATGCTCATTAGCGGCAATTGCTTCTGTGATCCTTTTGATACCAGTGGCTGTTGAAAAATTAGTTGAGCCACCGGCAGCAGTGTCTATAAGTTGTTTCGTCTTGACTCGTAGACCATTCACAAAAGTCTGCATTTGCTCGGTTGGATCCATGTTATGAGTAGGACATGCAATCAAACACCTCTTAAACCTTTTATATGCGTCTCCAAGCGATTCCTCTTCTTTCTGTTTGAAATTGACAATGTCATATCTTTTTCGAATGAAAACTGAAGCAGGGAAATACTCATTAAGGAAAGCATTTTCCATCTCTTGCCACGTCGTGATACTTCCAGCTAGAAGTGAGTAAAACCACTCTTCCGCATCCTCAGATAAGGTGAATGGAAACATCACAAGTCTCTTGGCTTCTTCAGAATGGCCTTCTATCTTCAATGATGTTGTTGTGGTGAGGAATCTCTGTAGATGCTTATTCGCATCTTCGTTGATTCTTCCTGAAAAGGGCTTGATCTCCAACTAGCGGATAGTAGAGGGATGTAGTTGAAAGTGTGCCACATTGACCGGTTGATTTACGATTGTCATTCGGCCAAGTGGTGCGTTAGCCCTTCCATAATCACCTAAAAGTCTTTCAGGGGAGGTGGATCCTCTGCCATAGTTTCAGATTCTGACTCTAACTGCTCGGATTGGTTGAATAGTGTTTCTTCGTTCTCTGGTTCTGAAACTATGGTTGATTCTTCTTTTGATGCCAATCTTTTTTGCTTAGCTTCTCGAAGTCTTGCTCGCAATGATCTTTTTGGTTCTGCGTCAAAAAGAAATTCTGCTGAGGCCTTACCTCGCATACAAGATTAGACAATGGTTAGTTGAGAGTAAAAATAAAATAGAAAAAAATTAAAAATTGAAGAAAAATAAAATTTTAGTTGCAGAGCAACAAAATTTTAATTGACTTATTAATCACTTATATTTTGGCAATCCCTAGCAACGGCGCCAAAAACTTGATCGGAAAAATAGCAAGTGTACTATTTTCACCGATGTAGTTATAATGGGTTTTACCCCAAGTATCGATCTCGAGGATTGCGTAGGAAATATAAGTTATTATAATGAGTCAATTAAACAAAATAGCACAGGGGTGCTTTTGCTTATAAATGAAATAAGCTGAAATAATATAATTAAGCTGAAATTAAAGTTGAGCATTTTATAATATGAGATTAATGACAAGGTAAGGTGTGTGATTTGTCTATAACTCCTCTGGACTAAGATCTCTTTAACAAGTTCATGGAATTCAATTATTTATTCCTAAGGATGTTTTCCTAAGTCCTTAGTGAAAACCTTTTGGTTTATAATCCTATTACCCAAGTCCTTAGAGAAATAGGATAAAACCAAATCTGTAATTAATCAAGAATTTCTAAATAACCTTAGGTATCCCTAGTCCTAGGTGATAACTATAAGGTTCAATTGTGTACAACCCTTAACAATCGTAGTCCTACAAATTGTTAACCACAAAACAATTCTTATTGATCCGATAAAGAAAGCATTAAAAACATTATACAATCGAATTGAATAATAAGAACATTTGATTAACGAAATACCAAATCCAGAGTTATCACAAATCATATCAGGGACACCCCCTAGCATTGGGGGGTTTAGCCTCTCATAATATTCAAGAAACATAAAGCAAAGAATTTAGACATTACAAAGATAATTGGGAACTTTGATCTTCAATGGTGTCCACCGTTGAATCTCTCCGTCTCCGAAACCCTTGAGGAAGCTATCTTTTCCTCTTACTGGAATTCTATCGTATGATGCAAAAAGTGCCTTATTCCCCTTTCACACTCTGTTTAAGTAGTTTCAGAATTAGTCTCAGCACAAAGTCCAAAATGTCCTTAATGACCAGATAACTGGCAAAAGATCACAAATTGGAAGTTTTCTGCGTAACCATCTACACGGGCCGTGTAGATTCACACGGGTACCCATGTAGATCTTCTGACTTTGCTCTTTGAAATTTCCTGCTCCAGACACATCAACACGGGCCTTGTTGATTTACACGGGCGGCTGTGTTGATTCACTGACTTGGCTCTTTTTGACTTCCATCCTTAAGCCTACAACATGGGCCGTGTTAACTTACACAGGTGCCCGTGTTAACCTTCCGATTCTTCACAAACTCCCATCTTTTGGCCTTCCAGCAGTTCCACAGTCTGACTATTATTTCCCTGCTCCACGGCATCAATCTGAAACAATAACAATACCACATGTAGGCATAAAGAGGGTCTTTTGACAAAATCACTACCAAAATGCAATGAAATACTATAACTTAATAATTAAAGTAAACTTAACTTAAAAGCAATAAAATAACCAACTGTGTTACTGAATTGATGAATTTCCGCCGGATGAAAGATCGAAACTTACATAGAAATGGTGACCGATCAGGAGGATAAAGGAGAAACAAAAGAAAGTTATAGAAGAACTGGAAGTCGAGAAAAGAGAACTTCTAGCAATCGTAGCACATCTCAACGGTGAAATCAGCATCTTCAACTACAAACTAGATTAGATGACACAGTCAATTAGAATGCTAAACAATGGAGCTGACTCCCTTGAAAAGATTCTTGAAATTGGTCAAAAAGAAGGAAATCGGTCTGGATTAGGATTTGGGAATGAATCTAATCTAGGGTCAAAAGAGTCAGAACCAAAAACATTTCCTGGTAAGCAGATGTCAGCATCGATGTCACGACATCATGAAACGAGGAATTGGAACCAAACAAAAGGGAAATTTCAGGAATGGAGATGCCACCACTGTGGGAAATTTGGCCACTTGAAAAGATTTTGCTATGAACTGATTGGGTACCCGTGGCAAAAATATACAAGCAATCTCAACCAGCATAACATTCTCACAAAACAACGATGGGTTGCTAAATGTTCTGCATTAATTGCTCATACCTCCTTGAGAGTGTCAACCAAAGGAGACTGGTACTTTGACAGTGGATGTTCAAAACACATGACAGGAGTGAAAAACTTGTTGGAAGAAATCAAGCCACATTCCACCAGCTATGTAACCTTTGGTGATGGAGCCAGAGGAGAGATTAAAGAGGTAGGAAAACTAGAGCATGCAGGAGCACCTCAACTAGACAGTGTTCTACTAGTCAAAGGTCTAGCTGCAAACTTGATCAGCATCGGTCAGCTATGTTACCAAGGCCTAAAAGTCAGATTTACCAAAGATGAATGTGTGGTCACTAATGAAGAAGATGTAGAGATCATGAAGGGAGTAAGATCCAAAGACAACTGCTACTTATGGGAACCCAAAATAGCAAGTCATTCATCAATATGTACCATGGCAAAAGAGGAAAAAGAAGTTAGACTCTGGCATCAAAAACTAGGACAACTGCATTTGAGAGGAATGAAAAAGATCATAAACAAAGAAGATGTGAGAGGAATACCTAAGCTACAGATTGATGAAGGCAAAGTTTGTGGAGAATGTCAGGTTGGCAAGCAAACCAGGACCTCTCACCCAAGGGTCAATCAACTCACCTCCTCTAAAACTCCGGAACTATTACATATGGATCTAATGGGACCAATGCAAGTGGAAAGTCTTGGAGGAAAACGGTATGCTTATGTAGTAGTTGATGATTTCTCCAGATACACATGGATAAGCTTCATTAGAGAAAAATCTGACGTATATGATGT
The DNA here is from genome assembly GCF_029867415.1 of Vicia villosa. Taxonomy (NCBI): domain Eukaryota; kingdom Viridiplantae; phylum Streptophyta; class Magnoliopsida; order Fabales; family Fabaceae; genus Vicia; species Vicia villosa. The sequence goes on along the minus strand of NC_081183.1, from coordinate 36,277,097 downwards.
CTTTAAAGAGCTCTGCACTAGACTCCAAAGAGAAAAGGAAAACACTGTCATCAGAATCAGAAGTGATCATGGAAAAGAATTTGAGAATGCTAGATTTGCTGAATTCTGCTCAACTGAAGGAATTAGTCATGAGTTCTCCTCCCCTATTACACCCCAATAAAACGGAGTAGTAGAAAGGAAAAACAGGACTATACAGGAATCAGCCAGAGCAATGATTCATGCTAAGAAACTTCCCATGTATTTTTGGACTGAGGCTATGAACACAACCTACTATGTCCATAACAGAGTTACACTGAGAAAAGGAACCTCCTCAACTCTGTATGAACTCTGGAGAGGAAAGAAACCAAGTGTCAAATACTTTCATGTTTTTGGAAGCAAGTTCTATATCCTAACAGATCGAGACCAAAGGAGAAAAATGGACTCCAAAAGTGATGAAGGCATATTCTTGGGATATTCAACAAACAACATGGTTTATAGAGTGTTCAACATCAGAACGGAAGTGATGATGGAATCCATCAATGTGGTCGTTGATGATCAACATGGAGAATTCGATGTCACAGATAATGTTGAGACATTCATTGAAATTCTGGCTGAACAGACATACTAACCTGAAGTAGGCAATGAAACTCCTTCAGAACTAGAACCTGAGCCAATCAGCAAAGATTCATCATCAACAGTGGAATAATGACCAGGTCAAAAGGAACTATAGCTAATTCCTGCTTTGTGTCCAAAGTTTAACCAAAAAGTGTAAAGGAAGCCCTGACAGATGAGTTTTAGATCAATGCCATGCAAGAGGAACTTGCACAGTTCAAAAGAAACAAAGTATGGGAACTGGTACCCAGACCAGAAGGGACAAATATCATTGGTACCAAATGGATATACAAGAACAAGACGGATGAACAAGGAGTCATAACAAGAAATAAGGCCAGGTTAGTGGCTCAAGGATACACTCAAGTGGATGGAGTAGACTTTGATGAGACCTTTGCTCCTGTAGCAAGACTTGAGACAATCAGACTTCTACTAGGATTAGCTTGCATTCTAAAGTTCAAACTTTATCAGATGGATGTAAAAAGTGCATTTCTAAATGGATATCTGAACGAAGAAGTTTATGTAGAATAACCTAAAGGGTTTGCTGATCCAAACTTGCCTGATCATGTATACAAACTAAGAAAACCTCTCTATGGGTTGAAACAAGCTCCAAGAGCTTGTATGAAAGATTAACTGAGTTTCTGACCACAAATGGATATAAGAAAGGAGGAATAGACAAAACCCTCTTTGTCAAAAACACAGATGGAAGAATCATGATTGCTTATATATATGTGGATGACATCATGTTTGTAGGAATGTCAGATACAATGGTAAAACACTTTGTTGGTAAAATGCAGACTGAATTTGAAATGAGTATGGTTGGGGAACTGAATTACTTTCTTGGTCTTCAAATCAAGCAAATGGAAGACTCCACATTCATGTCTCAAAGCAAATATGCCAAGAATATAGTAAAGAAATTTGGTATGGACAATGCAAGTCACAAAAGAACTCCTGCACCAACTGATCAAAAACTATCTAAAGATGAAGGAGGCATAAGTGTTGACCAGAGTCTGTACATAAGCATGATTGGTAGCCTGTTATATCTGACAGCCAGCAGACCAGATATTACATTTGCAGTTGGAGTGTGTGCCAGATATCAAGCAGAGCCAAAGGCGAGTCACTTAAATCAAGTCAAGATAATTCTTAAATATGTAAATGGGACTTCAGACTATGGCATACTGTACACCAACGGAAGTAACCCCGTCTTGACTGGATACTGTGATGTTGACTGGGCTGGAAGTGCTGATGACAGAAAAAGCACATTTGGAGGATGTTTCTTTCTAGGTAGCAACCTTATATCGTGGCTCAGCAAGAAACAAAATTGTGTCTCATTATCTACTGCTGAAGCAGAGTACATAGCAGCTCGTAGTAGTTGTTCACAATTGGTCTGGATGAAACAAATGCTGACTGAGTACAATGTTCCTCAAGATGTCATGACTTTATATTGTGACAATCTCAGTGCTATCAATATATCCAAAAATCCAATTCAGCATAGCAGAACCAAACATATTGATATCAGACACCACTTTATCAGAGAGCTTGTAGAAGACAAGGTAATTTTCCTAGAGCACATAAACACTGAACTTGAGCTAGCTGACATCTTCACAAAAGCTCTTGATGCTACACAGTTTGAGAACTTGCGAAGCAAGTTGGGACTCTGCATCCTTGAAGAACCATAGAGTAAAACAACAAAAAAAACAAAAAAAAAACAAAAAAAATACAGGTGGAGAAGACACTTTCTTTGGCTTTGGCAACATTTGTGGCCAAACAGGGGGAGAAGTAATATATGTCACCACCCTAGAACAACAAGAATGGTGGTTGTGTGTGATCAACAATTATATTTGCTTATCTTTGTGTTGATCTGTTTGTGCTTGTGCTACTCTTGTGGATTGTGCTTGTGCTACTCTTATGCACTGTCTGTTTTTGTTTAAGCACTGTGTGCATAATGGTGATGTATGCTGTGTGTTTGTATTAGCTTGTGTTTGTTTAGATTATCCGCTGCAAGTGTTTCTCTGGTATGGTGTGACAGGATGTTTTAGCCAAACATTTGCCAAAGGGGGAGATTGGAGGTGTTTTGCATGTTGGCTGCATTATTGGTAAAACATACCTGGTTGATTGTGTTTATGCAGGTTGCATATATGTGTGGAGCTAATACAGGTTTTGTAATGAATGTCATGATCGATGTCATGACATCCATGTGTGACAGCAGGAGCTGTTATTATTTGTTAATTGTGTTTCCTGATTTATCCTTTTTATCAGTTGAGGAAACTTTTTAATGAGTGCTGCATATTTCGTCCAAAAGATCCTATTGACAGCACATTTTGTAACATACACTTCGCGTGTGAATTAGGTTAACTTTGTTAACCCTAATGTGTTTCAAAAAATCCCAAGGCCCAAGACTGCTTATAAAAAGACCTGCAATCCTAATTTGGAACGCAGACAGAAGATTGTGTATTGTGAAGAACGGCTGTTCTGTAACTGTCTCTTGTGATCCACGCTATTATCTCTGATGATTGCGTTGGAATTAGTTTATGTTTTAGTTGTGTCACTCTAAGCTTTTAAGCACGAGTGTGTGTCTCTTGATTGAAGCTTTTAAGCAGATCAAGGTGTGTTTTTGAAGTGTGTCTTCTATTTGTAATTGTTTATTGTGTATGTGTTATCACTGCTGTGATTGAGGGGGAGTGGAATGGAGATATTCCATATCTAGGTAGAACCTAGGTATAAGGGTCATTGGGTAGTGATTAAGTGAGGAGTTGTAAACTGGGAGTTTAGCTCTGAATTGATACTGCTAATAGTGGACTTCATCTCTGGCTTGGTAGCCCCCAGAGTAGGTTGTTTGTACCGAACTGGGTAAACAATTATGTGTGTTCTTTACTGTTTTATGTGGTTTGTTATTATTGTCTGTGCTGCGTAATTGTGGATGTCATAACATCCAGTTTGACATCGAACGTGTATTACTAGAATTTTCAAACCATGGCCGAAAATAGCTAGGTGTACGAGTGAAGGGTAACTGTGAATAGGGTAATGATGATGAAGAAGGTGCAACCTAGGTTAGTTTCACCGGAGCCCTATAGTGAGTGCCATTGTAATATTCAAAAAGTACAAGTATGTGTGTTGTCCATGCAAGGCCAGGGACACTCAGAGGTCTTAGTATTTATATATTGTTGTATGTTGTTTATGGCTTGTCCTCGGCGAGCAGAAGCCCTATATGTTGGTATTTTGTGATGGTTTAGGGAACCTGCTCATGTGAGGTGAGAGACTTTATGAATGAACAATGTGCTTAGGTATAAGCGTATGTAGGGTGTGATTTGTATGGATTAAGATATGTCCCCCCTTTCCCTTGGGTGAAAGGTATTTATAAAGGTCTATTGGGCCTAGGGTTTGGATAACCCTTAGTCGCAGAAACTGCTCCATCATGATCGGGGAAAGTTGTTCACCACCTTATATTTTAGGAGTAGTGGTGGACTCCCTCTCTTTTAACTAACAGTATTACACACGTCATAAATGTCTAGGGCGAGCCCTTAGTTCTTGTGAGGATTTCGCCCTCGGCGACACCACTCTTGGGCGAGGGTGCCCTTGTTTAGGATACTCACAAATATATATGTATATATATATATATAATTGTGAAAGATTTGGATATTATATTTATCCTATCACATCTTTCTAATATAAAACAAGCATCTCGCAGTGGGTGAAACCTACATTATCTGATACTAGTCTTGATGAGCGTTAAATATTAAAATGGCTAAACTTAATATTTATTTTGAAATAATTTCCAATTAATTTGATCTCATCGGCTTATTTATCGTACAAATAATCTCTCACATGCATCAACATACATTCACATGCATTTGCATACATTTCAAAATGATACGGTTTTGATCTATAGTACAATTTTTTACCTCAAGCAAATGAGATAACATAAGCTGGACCTAAGAACGATTTATGCTTCTTTAAGATAGACCTTCGTGAGTGTCCTCCTCTAATGTTGTCTTATTCTATTTCTTCATTAAATTACATTAAAAAATTAAAAAAGATGACACACATGTCGTGTTTAAATTTCCCAAGAAATAAAAAATAAAATAAAATTTGATGTCATAACCTTTCACCATGATATAATAATAATAATAAACAAACTTTTATTATTATTATTATTATTATTATTATTATTATTATTATTATTATTATTATTATTATTATTAAATTTTGTTCATTAAATAGACAAAATTAAATTTTGGGGATTGATCACACTAAGCATAGTTAGTTGGGGGCAGCGCCATGGCGCAGACTTTTAATGAACAATTCTCTTTGAATTGATGTCATACTTCACATCAACACTTGATGCCTTTTTCAAACCCTAACATTATAATTTTTCACTGTTAAGAAACCTAACAATATGGGTCCCTTCAGTCCACACGAACAGATCCCTTCAGTCTCAGTGCTAGCTGATACGAATGAAGGCTTTGAGTGAGAGAGAAAAAAATACGCATAGGATTTCTCAGACCAAAATTTCATCAAGTGAAATGCTTCAGCACAAGGGTTCTATTTATAGAACCACTTGTGAGGGCTACAATCTAAAAGCCCAATTAAGGCTGCAAGCTAAAATCTTAATTAAGTCGTATATCACTTAAGTGCGTGGTACCTTACCACATTCCCAATTCACTTAAGTGCACCGTACCTTACGATGTTCCTTATTTACTCTATCTCTCATCAACTTGTCCTTATGTTGTGACCCTGTAGGTTTTCGCAATGTTGACAATTATATTAAATCACACAATTAACATAATAAACAGTGAGTGGTATCTAGCAACACATCACTGCTACCCAAGTCACAAAAAAGTCATGTGATATGACAAAAATCTTTTCGTGATAATGCTTGTGTGTATAATTACCCTTTTGCCCTTATGTTTATATTGAACACAAGGCATGGATCGTGTCACCCTTGTCCAGTTCAATATTGGGCCCTTAGGCATTTATCCTATTATGTAGGATGGGAAAATTCTATCTAGGTCACTCATGTCCCTCATCATGCTTTGTGATGTACGTCATCCAGTTACGAACAATGTTTGATTAGCAATAAAGCACTTGATTCTACATCTAGGGTTCGTAGTGGTTTCAGGTCAAAGAGTGGTATACACCACTTATCACCATGAGAATAACTTATGACACTTTGCATAACATTCTATGTAGTATTCTCATAGCGGGTCAATCTAGTGTAAATATTACTCCTAATATTTATACCTATGTCAAGACTTGATAACTCCTTATCCATGATCCATGAGATGTGATCATCGGTCTATCTTCATAATAGTCTTGATGCTTTAATGTTATCCCACTTCACAATAAATCTCAACTATGGATACTTTAAGAACAATGTCCTTATGTTTAATGGGATCTCAAGATTAAGTCGCACTTAACATTTCATTAAATAGACTAACTATTCCAGGAATTTATTATTTTGGAAAAACAAACATAATAAAGAAATACCTTTTATTATTAATAAATAATTCGATACAAGTACCAAAAGTATTGGCCTCTAGGGCTTACACCAACAGACAAAAGCATGGCTCTTGTGCACTCATAAACTATAACCCAACGCGTATATATTATCAAAACTGTAATGATCTATTATTCAATATGACTGATTGAAATGTCGATACTTCACCATACAAATTTCAAATAATAAAGAAGAATAAACACTGATCATTCAAATGTATAACCATGGTTGTCAAACTCACGGATAGACTTACAAGTCAAGGAAGAAAAATTGAGTAGAATCACTCATAGAATATTTTTTTATAGACTCGGATAGACTCGCATAAACTCATACAGACTTGTGATTCAATGGTAAATTTACAAGTCTATATATATATATATATATATATATATATATATATATATATATTTGATCTTTTATTTAAAATACAATCCAAATTTCCCTAATATTTTTTTAAAAAAAACCTTTATTCTATTGCTTGTACGATGATACATTTAGAATTAGAAACGTCCTTTTCCTAGTCTTTTCCTTCAAAAACGATGAGTCAACGATGTCTCGGAAGAGTCCCCTCCTTCATCGATGTTTCTTTCTCTCTTTGTCAACGGAGTGGCTGCATTTGTATCTTTCTGTGTACATAATTATTTCTCATCCTTCAGGTTTTTGTTCTGTTCTCTTTTTCTCTTGCGTTCTCTTGCTATGTGTTTCGTAAAGTTGTTAGTTGGTGCTCTGTTCTGTTCGTTTCTTTCTATGTGTTTCGTAAATTTGTTCTATGTTCCTCTATTATTTCATTTGAATATATTCATTTATATGGTGAATGGATAATTTAAGATTCTAATGATTAAACTGTGCAAACTAAAGTTAATGTTGAGCAAGATGATGTTAGTGTTAACAATGTTGTGGAAGCTGGTGTTATTGTTACTAATGTTTTGTAAAGTTGTGGTGGTGAAAATGTTGAATTAGGTGGAAGTGTAACTTCAAGTAATTCAACTTTTGTTAATGATGAAGAAGGTGTTTCATCTATAGCAGAGTTTGATGATGATAGTCAAGATACAAATGACGATGATGGTAATGATATTCGTGGTGGTGATTTCACAGGAGCTTTTATTGTTTGAAGCCATTAGCATATTTTTTTGGTATTTTTTTCTTTATGCAATATCCAATTAAGAAGGATTTAATACTTTAAGTCTTTAACTACATACTTTTATATTGTGTTTGTTTTATTATTGAGTTTTGTAACACCCCAAATCTACCCTGCAATTTAATGGGAAAATTAGAGTACAAAACCTGAAAACAAACATCATATTTGAGGCGTCAGATATATCAACTTAAACAATATTACATGAAAGCTCATATATAAAGATACATAACACATGTCAACGGAGGAATCATACTTCATCAAACATTCAAATCAAAATAGTTCATATATCGCAGCGGAATTCAAAGAGCAACATAAATCCAAATCATGACATCCTTTCCAACATGGCAACAATATCCAACATGTCTCAAAATAAAGAGAACGAAAACAAAATCCAGCAAGGCATAATGACATAATCAAAACAAATAAACGTCCCCGAGTGCTACGTATCAGAGCATAGCACACCGACTCGAGCTATAAGATAAATGGCTACTCCACGTTGTTACCTACACGTTACCAACAAAGGGTAACATTCAAACATAAGGGGTTAGATATCAAACAGTATAAAGGAACGTATGATAATATTCAAACAAGGAAAAGAATCATACATATTTCACCACTTCTCATCACAAACAACAATGCTATTATCCAAATTCAATAACATATTCAATAGCACGACTATATCATCAACATATCACAACATTCACGTCATAATCACAAACATTCAAAATGCAACTCAATATGCGACTTGACTTTATGCAAATGCATATGCTACCATTGGAGTAAAAGTCCTGTCTCAAACAATTGCCATTGGGCCGTCTCAAACATTTTCCATTAAGGCCGTCTCAAACATTTGCCATTAAGGCCATCTCAAACAATGCAATGGATGTGACTCAAATGATGCACATCCACAAACACGACTTAAACAACATAAGCAACATAAACAACATAAGCAACACGTCATACATCGTCTCAAACAACCCTAACTCAATGCTAAGGTTCTATGGCAATAACCATATCATTACTTCCATAGTAATTTACCACATCTCAATCATGTTGTCACGGCATACATGCATACATCACATACAACTTCAAGAAAAGGTTTCAAAAATATATGCAAAGGTTTTCAAGTCATATCCATTAGAAAAAAATTAATTAGAGCTTCATCGAGGTTCAAACGGCACTTAAAAAGGAGTTACGGATCAAAAGATACATCAATTCAAAGTTACAAAAAATTTTACACAGCAAGCGGACCCTCCAGCGCGCTTAACGAAGTTCAATTTTCCACAAGCCAGCTTGAAGCGCGCTTCCCCCAACTAAATCCAGAAACTTTCAGTTTTCGCAGCTCCGCTTAGCGGACTCACGCATTTTTGAATTTCCACTCAGCATCCGCTTAGAGAGCTAGGGGCCGCTTAGTGCACACGCGATTATGCTGAAAAATCATCTCTGTGACAGACCTGCGCAATCACTCATCCACCACCCAAAACTCATCCCAATCAGCAATTAAACACATATAATCACAACATCTAACATCATTCATCTGCAATCATCAATAAAAACATGATTTCAATCACAAATTCATGGAAATACATCATAAACACTAATTTTCTACAACATACAATTCAAGGTTACTACATGCATCATCTAACCCACCCTAAACATTATCATACAACCCTTTATCATGAAAGAATCTCATCCTTACCTTGGGTTTTGAATTGAAGACAACTGTAGCTTCAATCTCTCTTTCTCCTCTTCTCTACTCTCTTCTCTCTTCTCTTCTTTCTCTTCTTTTCCCAATTTTCACCAAATGAGATTCTAATCTTCTACTCCCTCCGTTTCTTTTTAAGTGTCATTTTAGCATAAAGCTCTTCAACTAAGATAGTGGATTGTTAGAGTTATTTTTTCTATTATACCCTTATTTATTTTTTTCTTTCCAAATAAATTCAATCACACACTCTCTTTTTCCAATAACTAATTAAAAAATGTGAGGTGGACTTATTAGGATATTTTTCTCTTTCCAAATAAATTCAATCACACACTTTCTTTTTCCAATAACTAATAAAAAATGTGAGGTGAAGTTATTAGGGAAATAAGGGTATAATTGACAAATTATAACATTGAATTATAAAACGACACTTAAATAGGAACAAAAAAAACTTCTAAAACGACACTTAAAAAGAAACGGAGGGAGTATTCTCTAAAACCCTTGTTTTTGTTAAAACCCTTACTAACTTCTAAATTGCTAATGGGTTCTATTTAGCACCTCTCAATTACTAGTACCAACTTAGGCCCAATAACTAATAACCTTACTAACTTATGTTTTTTACTAATATTCCCACAAAATCACTTAAACACAATTAGCACATAATCAAATAAATAATTCACATGACACATAATCAGATAAATATGCAAATAAAAATGGTCGTTACAAGTTTTTATATTAAGAAGTTTGTTATGGAGTATGAAATTTAAATTTTGATTTTAATTAGTGTTCTACTCTGTGTGTGTGTGTGTGTGTGTGTGTGTGTGTGTGTGTGTGTGTGTGAGTGTGTGCATGTAAGTGTGTGTTTTTGTGCATGCGCGCAAGTGGTTGTGTTTGTGTGTGTCATATATGTGTCACTTACAAGTGAACACCATGGATAAATGGGAGATCGAGAAGTTTTCTAGAGACGATGATTTTGGTTATGGAAAATGAAGATTAAGTGATCTTAACTCAATATAAGTGTATTGAAGCATTGAAGGGTGATGCATTAATGTCTGTATGCCTAACACGTGCAAAGAATATGAGATTGTGAATAAGGCTAGGAGTGTTATTATCTCGTTCCTCAGGGATAAAGTTTTAAGAGAAGTTTCGAGGGAAAGATTGCGACTTTGATATGGGAAAAATTTGAATCATTGTATATGACCAAGTATTTTCCTCACAGGTTTTATATTAAACAACAACTATACTAAAATGGTAGATAACAAATCCATAGTGGATCATTTGATAAATTTCATAAGATTATTGATGATCTTGAGAATATTGAAGTGAAGATTAAAGATGGAGATAATGGTCTACTGTTGTTGAGCTTATTACTCATACTTTGAGCACTTTAAGGATTTCTTTCTTTATGGTAAGGAAGGTACTATCACTTTGAATGAAGTCTAGATGACCATCAAATCCAAAGAAATTTTAAAATGTGACTAATTTGAATATTGATGATATCAGCGAAGGCTTGAGTTGCAACACCTTAATTTCGCCCCCGCATATTTATAATAAAAATCAATGTAATTTAAAACTATCATACAATTTAGATGCTACCTTCATCAACGAAAACCTTCGCATATCATATTACATGTAACACAAACAACTTTTTAAAAATTATTAATAATAACGGTAACAAACATCATCATGTCTAACTTCATTTTATTGCAGTGGAAAACATCAACAAATTATTATTCTATTATCTCAAGGCATAATAATATCTTATAGTATTTAAACGAAATAACAAACATCTGAGGTTACAAAGTTATCTCCCTAAAATATAAATTAAACACAAAAGCGTTCAATTCCTCAGTGTTACATATCAGAGTAGACACCGACTTAACAAAAGCATAACAAAGAGTATGCAATGCAATGAGACTCAACTCCATGACTTAATTCATGTGGTACCAATATGTGAACACTCAGGTTCACCACTCCAACCCTCACCATAGGCACGTAGCACACAAAAATCGCACTCAATCTACACAATGGGATTAAGGCTCACCAAAAATTGTTACCATCACCATAGGTAATGCTTCAACGATTTCCACCTGGAACCATCTACATGCACCCATTCCCCGCCATAGGATTGAGGTTCACCAAAAATGGACCACCTTCCAAACACTAGGATGCATGATACATAATAGACATGCCACAACAACAACAATGTACAATTACCTTCATCTTAGCCAATGTACCACACTAATACTAGCTACCATATACTAAAAACATGTTATAAACATCTTCCAACAGCATTATAACAATATAGCAAGCAACAAAAATGTATTCACACATATTCCACACCACAATATACAATTACACACTATACAACACCATCACACGCCATTTAAATAATTTCCATAAAGTGAAACTATTTTTAAATGAATGTACATTGCACTAGCTTTCTAATTCTTCGGACGGGGCATCAATCTAACACTCGACCCTCAAGTTATTAATTTTTAAAGTTTTACAAAATTCTATCAGAACAGCGGTATCCGGTTACGCCAAAACACGTAACCGGTTACGGGCTCGAAAATAGCCCAAAAACTCATTTTTCATGTGGTAATTGATTACGCCAAACCCCGTAAACTAAAAAACAATCCAGAAACCCATTTTTCAATAGTGTAACCAATTACCCAAATCCTAGTAATCGATTACACTTGTAGCAAAAGCACTTTTCTGCTGCTTATTGTTGTACCCCAATTTTTGACCCTGAGATCCCACCTCACTTTGAGAATAGTATGATCATGATCATCATTATCATCATCATCATTGTTCATATATTATTTACTAAACAAAATATACAAAAAAAAGATTTGTGTTTTGCTTGTTGCATGTTTCCCAAGGTAGGTGATTGATCAAGAGGCTCAAGCAAATTAGGGTTTTGAGGCCTACAAAGGAGATCAAACATTCTCATATGCTCAAGTAATTTCCCTCACCAAAATACAAGGCCAAAGGTGGCTCAATTCAAAGTCAACAACTTTCAATTTCATCTGGTGCACAGATTAGGGTTTTGACCTAATTCATCTAGGGAGTTGACTTTTGATCAGGACATGACTCCATGGCTCAATTCATGATTCAAGGATCTCTAATGCCTCATTATAATCCACTCACATCATTCATTTGATTGGAAGAGCTTGATTCAATTGATATTCACAAGAAAGCAATTCATTTGGAAAAGTCAATTGTTCAAGATCACCTTTGACTTTTGAAAATTTTGGTCAACCATGGACTTTTAAGGATCAAGATCATGAATATATGTTTATTTAAGTCATTTGATCAAGAAAAATAAAGAAACTCAATAAAGAATCAAAAGTCAACAAAAGTCAAAGTTGGAAGATTTCAAATACTTAGAAATTTTTTAAGCGTTTTAAGCTTAAAAGTGCCAAACTTCATGCACAAGTTACACCATGATCCAAGCTGAATTTGAAAAAACTTCCAACATGAAAGTTGTAGATCTCATTCCAAACCACAACTTTGGTATTGACAATTTTTTTTCAAAAATATCAACCATTTGAAAGTTACGGGCTCATGAAGTTTCATCAAACACTTAGAAATATTTCAAAGTGTTTCAAACTTAACTTTCTTCCAACTTCATGGCTATTTTTCACTAAGATACAAACTGATCTTACAAGAACATCTAACATGAAAGTTGTAGTCCATGATTCAAGCTTTCCAAAATGACCAATATCATAGAATTTCCATGCTTGAGTCGAGAGAATCGAATTTGAGAATATGGCTTCATACAAGTTGAAATTCAAGCCATTTCAATATGAACAACTTCATGATACACTTCACTAAGCAAGGAGTTTCTACTTTTCAGTACCATTAGTTTGCAAGAATCACCATAATTAAGTGTTTACACAACTGATTGAGCCATTATCCAAGCATTGATTCAAGCATTGTCCATCCTAATTTTCCATTAATGGCACAAAGGCACCATTGCCATTCTCATAAAGCAAGCTCTTTAGCAAAAGTCAATGCATTGAGCCTCTCACTTGTTTCCTCTGATCACAATCCATTCTAAAGTGAAGAAGCAACCTCTCTGCATCCAACAAACCTCGGAGCACACTTGTACTTCATCATTGGAACCATCATCTTCGTGTAACTTGAAATTTCAAATGAAACCAAACCATAAACTTGGAATTCAAATTTATGATTGATTCAAGTTCTCAAACCATTTGCCTATAAATAGAGAGACCATCTACAGTTCAAAGACACCAATTCACATCATAGAAACCTCTCAAAACTCTAATTCAGAATTGGTCAAAAACTCCAATTTTGAGCTTTGAAGTCCATAACTTCGAAACTCCCATTTCTTGCAACCTCTTTGCAAACTAATCATTCAAACACCTTCTATACAACATATAGACACTTATGTATGCATTAGAATCCAACTGAAACATATAAATCCAAACCTCTATATCTCACTTTGACATCTCTGCAAGTCGAGGCCTCTAGAAAGATTGAGTAGCTTTCAGTCCAAACTAAGCATTACTAAAGCTTCCTGGGGACTCAGGGAAGCTAACTGTATCATTGAAACACTCCTAAAACTGCTCTAAATTGCTTTTCTATTTCCAGTCGCAGAGGTAAGCAACTCAACTTTGAACTCCATGATTTATGCATCAAATTTTGCATTTCTCGATACCAGATTGTTTGTTTTGATGTGCTGAATGATAGCCCTAAGGTATTAGAGATTGATTGTGCATATTATTCATTTAATTTTAAATCAAAGTTTTAGGGTTCATCACACTTTCTATGGAAATTAGTGAGCCACATTTAAAATCAATGAATGAATGATACATGGTTAGTTTTGTATTAAAGAAATGAACAACTTTCATGTTTGTGTTTTTGAAAATTGTTGAGCTTTGATGATGTTGATTTTCCAGAAAAATGAGAATCGTGAGGTTGAAGATGAAGCTTTATTTTTGAATTAATGAACTCAGTTTATTTTATTTTGAATGGAACATGCTTATTAATTGACTACATCGTTTGATCCAATGGCAAGAGTGTATGTGTGTGTGTATTAAGGTGTTAGTATATGAGGGCGTGGGTTTGATCCCCCCTTTTGCAACTGTAATACGGTGGAAGAACTGACTTTTTTTGAAATGTTGCGGATAGCAAGAGTTGCCACCGACTTTTATTTTATCCAATTGGAAAGGCTAAAAGAACAGGAAAGACCTTTGAAAGATTTTGAGTTCGGGGAGTATGTTATACAAAGGGAAGGTGTATGCACCTTTTGTATCCATGGTTATCCATGGGCTCTTAATTGCTTATCTCACTTTTGAATTGTTTGAAACATTTGAAAGTGTAGTGTGTGTTTAAAAAAGATTTTGAAAAAGGACTTTAACTTGTAAATAAGTGTATCCTTTTTGAAAGTATTTTAAAAAGAGGTGTGAAAAGCATTTTTGAATGTTGAGCAAGCAATTAGGAGAACCTACCCTAAGATTGGATCTTTCTTATTATTTGAGTCTTTTGTTTGAAAGGGCTATCCATACCAATTGTTGGGCAGGTAGTCTTTTCATTGGATGTATCGGGTCATCGAGAATCATCATTTTCCATAAGTCTATCCATACCATAATAAGGGAAGGAAGTCTTTAGGAAAGGATGGAAAAGTCATTTGTAGTAACCAGTAAGGACACCTTAGCATTCGAAGGGACTTTCATCATTTATCAAGGCAACATCAAGGGACGAGATCATTTTATTCGTAGGCAACTCGAAGGGACTATGATATTTTATTCAGAGGGACTATGATGATTTGAATTCGTAGGCAGCATGCGCTAAGGTATCCCTACGCTCGAAGGGACTTGACTATTATAATCGAGAAGGCATCATAAGAGAGGTTACCCTAAAGGTGGGTGTGTGTAGCAATCACATGATTATGTTAAGATATTTATCTTTGAGTTAAGATTAGCTAGCGATTGATTGATTATCTTGTCACTCCCTAAATTACTAACCACGCAGTTTAAAAATCAGAAAAATATAAGCACAGTTATAGCAGCAGTTATGAGGTGCGGAAAATAAAGGCAGAAAGATAAATGGCAGAAATTATAAACCTAAACTATTACAAGAAAAAACTTTGGCAAACCTATACACATTTTCTAGAATTTAACTGCCAGAAAATAAATAAATTAAAGGCATGCGACATACACAGAGTATGGGATGAGAAGAGAATCACGTTGAAAGGAAATGAGGGTTAGAGGTTTTTTATGGTGATAAATCCTAAATCTTAAAGGTTAGTGGAAAAAAATGATTAATGATTAATTTTAACAAGCCTAAAAATAAAATCGAGGTTAAACATTATAAACCTAAAAATTAAACTAATTAGCCTAAAAATCCTAATTTGACTAAATTAACCTAGGCCTAAAAGTTATTATTGATTAAATTAAAAGAAATTAGTTTACTAGTAAAACCTAAAAAAAAATTAAATTATTGTTTTCATTAAAAAAAGTTTTGGTTTTGTTTAAAAAAAAAAGTAAAACAAGTTATATAAATAAATATAAAAAAAATTTAGAAAAACCTGGGCGTTGGGATTTAGTGTGGCAATCTTCTAGAGGTCCACCATGGGGAAGCACTTCTGGGAGCGTTAGATCTGATCGCTGGGGAATCCAATGGCATATGAGTGAGGATGCATCATATAGGCGTGCTGGCGGGGGTACCTGATCTCAAAGTGAATAACAGTTAAAAATAAATGTCCTGGGCCAGACTCGAACCCAGGCCTTGAGAGTCATTGGTTTCTACCTCCTGCCATTCTTGTTGTGTGCTTCTATTGTTAAAATATCAGCTTCTAATAAATAAATATAAAATAACATGACAAATAAATATTTTCAAACGTGAGTCAGATGTGGGCCCCAGTCATCGCGCGCGAGCCTGTGGAACGAAGGGAGAGAAATTCCTTTCGTTGACCAGCCAGTAAGGTGATCCCATGCATTGGTCAAAGGATCAACGGTCCTATTCATCTTCTTCCTCATTCGTACCTACGGAATTACACGCGCTTTTTGCTGCGTCCATACCTGCGGATTCTTCACCAGGTTTTTCTTCTCCATGGCCATGATTCAAACCTGCGAAATCTACAAGAAACCAACAAAAAGACAAACCGGATCAACTAAATCGAGGTCCACGAATTCAATGATGCCTTTTATTTTGACTGATAACACCTGTATGCGGAGGTTTTACGAAACCAGAAGCTTGTGCCCTAACAATGGCACCTAGAGATTCAGACTTTAAAACATGCATGTACCACGTCGAGTATGACCTACATAAGATCCTAAACACGGCTATGTATACCACGTTATTCAATAATGGATAATCAGAGAGATACAGAGTTTAAAGGTTTACCAACAAATGGAGATTTTGGATGCGTTCATTCCAGGTACTTGCAGGCTTGAATAACGAATAGGAATAGCTCCTGAGTCCTCAAAGACAACGAACAAAGCCTTGGTTTTGATTCATACTTGCTGGAATGTGAAACACGATCATGCACATTTCCTTGCAATTTTCCACTTTTGAACCCTAGGGTTTTTGGCTCGTATTTTTGTCCTCCCCTTATTCTGATCTTGTGGAGTGTTTATATGGGAGAGAATTAGGTCATGAATGGGCTTGGATCTTTAGGTTATTTCATGAGTTAGAAATTTGATAAAAAGATGTGATTTTATTTCTAAAATTGGATAATAACTCTCATGAAAAGGGCAGCACGTCTTTTGGACTTTCAATGGTGATTATTTGGGCCTCCCAATGATTAACACCAAAGCCATATGAATTGATTCAATAATTTTATATTTTTATTTAATTTATTTGATTTTTTCATTAAAAAAATCCAAGTAAATATAAATAAAATATTAAAAATATAGGAATGGGTTTAGAAGTCTTCATTTAGGTCAAGATCATGTTTAAAATCCAAAACTTAGGCCCATTAGCTTAAAAGTCCAAAATTGGTCTATTTTGCCTTTTGTGCTTTTCCTCCATATCGCCCAACTTGTGCAAGCCATAACTCATTCAATATCTATCATATGGATATGATCTAGGACTTTTGGGAAATACCAAGATGTCCTCTACAATCCATTTTGGAACCTTTTTTCGATTTGGAGATTTTATCTTGATGATATAGTTCCTGACAAAAAACAACTTTCAGTGAGCTTCTAGAAGGACCTGTAATGTATTAGCTCATATCTCTAAAATGGTGCATTTATTGACTTTGGGCCCAAAATCAAAGTTGTAGAGAATTGAATTTCCTTGAGTATGTGCTTTGGTTGGGGAATTTCTGATAAAGTATGAGAGAGAGATATGATCAGTCAAAGTTGAGTTGACTTTTTCCTAGAAACCCTAATTTAGCAACTTCAAGTTTTGATGATTTCTGAGCTTTCCTTGATGAATAATGATCAACCCTTGATCAAATGATAAATATGACTTCAAAATGTTAATGTTGACCAAAAATCAGGAGTTTTGACTGTGGTTTGACCATGGTTGACTTTTAGGTCAAACTGGTCGACAATTGACCATTTGAATAGCTGAATAAGCAATCTTATGAATCAGAGCTTGAAACTTAGTATGAGTATACTTTGAAGTATATGAGAGGCCATGGAGATCACTTGAGGTATCAGAACTTGATTTTACCTTGAAATATAATGGGCAAATTTTGGGGAGCAACCTTGTGAAATTATTTTCATTTTTAGCCATTTACCACATGTTATACTATGTATTGACCATTTGCAAGCACTTGGCCTCTTGGCTAAGGTTTTAAGCCTCATCTTTGAGGGCGTGGATTCAAGTCCCCTTAGGACCAAAACCTATATTTTTATCAATAATTTCCTTCACTTTATATTCGAACTTTAATAAATCATTAAAAATAGCAAAAAATATTTATTTTAACCTAATTTTTTGCACACTTCTTATTTATCTTTTCTATTTTGAGAATGTGTTTTAAAATCACAATTTTTTTAATTATTTAATCATTTTTAAATTAAAACAAAAACAAGTCTTTTTATGCTTTTAAAAGTCTTTAAAATCATTTCCTTTTAATATTTTCTCACCAAGTAAATTGTACAAAATTTGTGTGAATCTATTAGGGATAGGTTTAAGTCAACCTTGATGATAATATGCTCCCCTAAATAAATCCTCTTTTAGGGTTTAGTTTTAATCAATTTCTAAAATCAATTAGACTTAGGTAAGATAAAACCCTAAAACCCTAATTATGATTTGTGATCTCCAAGCTTCACCATGTTAATATAACTTGTGGCTTTGATCCTCCTACACTTATATATTTGTTGATACACTTATACAAATACTTGTTGGTATATGTAATACGGTGGGAGAATTAACTTTTTGAAATGTTGCGGATAGCAAGAGTCGCCACCGACTTTTATTTTATCCAATTTGGAAAGGCAAAAAGAACAGGAAAGACCTTTGAAAGAGATTGAGTTCGGGGGGTAGGTTCCCATTAAAGGCACATTATTGAATTCTCCACATTTGTAGATAATCTTATCGGAATTTAATTTCTTTGCATACCATAAGATAGAATCTGCTTTGAGAGCCCTCAATTTTTGAGACCAATCATATATAGTCAAATCCTTAATTAAACAACTAGCCTTGTAAAGAAGAGAAGTCAACCAAGAATATAATAAGTGAACACAACAAAATAGCATCCCTTTTTTCCTTTCACGCCGAGTATGGATAGCATAGTAAATATTAGCGAGGATGGTGGGAGTTGGATCCTTATCAAAAATTCTAAAAGATGTGAAAGCATGAATCGCGGCAGGATCAACATAATCAACATTTTTAGGTAGTAAAACAACACCAAAAATTAGGAGAGCCAGAAAATGTCCACAAATGTCCCATTGTTTCTTTTGAGCATAACTCAAAGCTTGAGTTTCTAAGTAAGATCTTTTGATCCCATGTACCTCACCATCAGTTTTATAATTAGATTTCAAATCTGTAGCGGATACTCCCAAAGCTTTTGCCAAATCTGAAAAAGTCAACTTATTTACCAACCCCAGTGTAAAATTCCTTTTTAGTCCTTGAAAACCCTAGCATAGCATCCATCTCTTCCAAAGTTGGAGCCAACTGGAAATCTTGAAAAGTAAAACACCTAAGTGGCTGATCATAGAATTGAACCAAAGCGGTGATAGCTTCTTCTTGAACTTTTACCCTTAGCAAATCCAAGATATTTCCATAGCGGATCACAAACCTATCCAAAGCACTTGATGGCAATTTTTCCTTGATTATTTTCAGTTTCTTGATGTCTGGAGTAGAAACAGCAAAGTGGATAATGGGCTTCTTAGTACTCATCTTTCCTGAACATTCACCAATAGAATATATTTTTATTTTTTTTATTTTTTTCCTGTGGATAAGACATGATAAAGATGCATATGATGGATGATGCATGCAAACATAAAAAAAAAATAATAAACAACATATATATAGCACATAATCACATAGGCCCTAGGTTCATAGGTTCATAGGTTCGACATAGCGGCTCTAGGGAGCCTACCATTTCCATGGGTATGTTCTAGAAGGTCTCATGGGGCCGTTCGTAGCCTCCGAGACTTTTTGTCTCTTTTGATTTTAGAACAACTCATTTTATCTACGAGGTTCGAATTTTTGGGGTAGGTTCCCGGAGAGATCAGCTAAATACCTAGTCCTGCCCTCAACAAAGTCAAGCCTCGTTTTGGACATTTCCGAATATTCAACCCACTCCGAGTGGAGTTATCAATGAGACTCGTAGGTGATTCAAGTCCCCTCTGGTCTCAAGGATAACTCCCACACTTAGGTTTTAACACAGATATATAACCCAATAATGCATATATTATATAACAATTAGGCAATTAAAGGCAAATATATTAACATAAACAAATAAATATTTTTAGGCAAAAATAAATAACAAAAAACAAAACAAAAACAAACACAAACCCTAAAAAAAATGGCAAATTAGCCAAACCCTAAAAATTTGCCAAACCTAAACCTTGCCAAAACCTATAGGAGTATAGTATTCACCATTAAGTGTTATCCCCAGCAGATTCGCCATCTGTAGCAACCTGCCCTAAAAATTAAAGTTATTTAGAGTCACCACCTATTCTACCAGGGCGAATAGGAAACCCTTCGAAGCTATAGAGATCGGGGTAAGATACTAAATTCAGGTCGAGGGAAGGTGTTAGGCACCCTAAACCCTTTCCTAAGGTTTACATTATAAAGTCAAGGTTTATGGCAAAAAAATAAAGAAAGGTAACAGACAGTTAATAGAGTTAAAGGCTAATTATTTGAACATGATTAGAGTTTGGAGGAGGGGGACTCGCCTTGTTGCCAAGTGCCTACGTATCTCCTTAGGGAGAATCAGAGTCAACGTAGTTTGGGAAAAGGGTTGTACGCCCTTTGAATTTGATCTGATATGGTTTGGAGGCTTTTTGAGTTACCTTATCATAGTTATGATAAATCGCAATGATCAATAGATTTGATCACCATATTTAATAGATTAGTAGTGTATTATTACCAATTCTAATTGATAGGTTCAATTATCACTAATAAAAAATAAATATGTTTTATATGACTAATTATTTAATTTTTTATCATTATCCCTCGTAATCGAAAGATTCGATTATAAATAATAATGAATTTTAGAGAAGAAATAGGCTAATCATCGCAACCAATAAGATGGTTGAAACCCTTTAGCCAAATAAAACTTATTTTGATTTTAAATAAACAAATATTCAAGAAATCGATTATTACCCATCACGATTAATAGATTTAATCGGAACGAACAATCAATTAAAGTTTAATATTTATAATATTTTAATTAAAAAGAATCTAGGTTTTTTATATTATTTATAAATAAATATTAAAAGATGATTTAAGAAATATTCAAATAAATAAAACAAAATAAGAAAATTAATAGTTTTTAATTCAGTGTGGCAATGTTAGAGGTCCATGGTATAAGGATCAGATTCTGGGCATTAGATCTAAGGGGTTAGTGAACTAAGGGGTCAGATCTGAGGGACCATGGTGCGACCCATGGCTAGACACGCATGGGATAACAAAGCAAACTTTGTAAAAAAAAATATAGAAAAGGGCCAGGGATCGAACCCTGGACCCTAAGACTACCCAAACACGCGCCTTACCAACCCAACCAAACTGACCACACGTAATATAAATACCATGAATATAATATATAAAAAACAAGCAAATGAATGAAAATGCGCGCGCAAATTTTAAACAGGCCAATGACACAGGGACACCTCATCATCGTCCCCAAGGAGCCTGCAAAAAAACCTGAGATTTTAGCTACGAATCTGCTATGGATCCCTTCGTAGCCAATATACCTGCAATCATCAAAATCCATATATGCACCTATAAATGTTTCGCGAACCTTTCAATCCCTTCGTCCAAGATCCCTAAGCCTAATTATACCCTCAATTGCCCTTAATTTCACCCTAAACAGAAAATGCCCAAATCGATTTCATGAACCCTAACTTGTTCATCAATGGTGATCAGTACCAAACGTGCCCATAAATTCAATTAAAAGTCCATAAACGTTCGCAACACATATACAAATCATAATATGCAGACAAATTATCATGAGGATGCATAGATTATTGCCATCGATCCAAAATTCAGAATGACATACCTTGGCTAAATGGAGGTTAATCTGGGGGTGCTAAAGTCGCGTGATGATCCCAATAGATTCAGAAAGTCCCAAGGAACGTATAGCAATGCTCAAACTTCTCTAAAACGCTTCCAATCCTTGAAACCGAATTTGAGTTTCTTGAAGGATTTTGTATTCTTGAATGCTCTGCTCTACCCAAATTTTGCAACCCCTAATGCATTGGCTTGTGTTGTATATTTATAGGGAAACAATTTAGGTTAACAAAATAGTCCAAAACCCCTTTGAATCCAATCTTGCAACTTTGAGAAATTTAATTTAAAATCTTGAATAGAAACCTTCTATTTTTGCCAAATCTCATGCCAATCTTTTTCACTCATTATAGCACGAAATTACATTGCAAATTTGCAATAAATAATGATTGGAATTGATCAATATGAATCTTTTAATTCAATTTTTTATTCTTCCTTCAATTATATCACTTTAAATCAATTTTAAATGAAATAAAATTGTATAAAAATTAATAAAATGATATAATTCGTGGCACATGGTTTGGATAGCTTGTGGACCAAGACTGAGTCATAAAAAGATAGGCCCATTTACAAAAAATTCCAATTTGAACCTCTTTTATTTCACATTTTGCCTCCAAAATTACCCAACTTTGACAAGGCATATCTCTCTCAATTTTTAAGCCATGAAGGATTTCTAAGACTTTTTAGAAACCTCAAGATGTCCTTTATAAGCCACTTTAGAACATATTTTTCATTTGGGAATTTTATCTTGATGATATGCCCTTTGACAAAAACTGTCTTTGGTTGACTTTTGAAAAGGACCCATAATCTTTTGTACCATATCTCCCAAATGAAGCATTTATGGCCTTGGCTTGTGAGACACAAAGTTGTAGAGGATCCAATTTCCTTCCAGATAGGCTTTCAGTGAGGAATTTCTAATGTTCCATGTGAAAGTTATGGCCAGTCAAAGTTGAGTTGACTTTCTCCTATAAAAAACCCTAATTTGAACCTTTTGAATTTGTTCATTTCTAAGTTTTTATTGATGAATCATGATCAACCCTTGATAAAATGATGGATATAATCTCCCATACTTGTTGTTGACCAAAATTCAGGAGCTTTGATTGTACTTTGACCATGGTTGACTTTTAGGTCAATCTAGTCGACTGTGGATCATCTGAGCCATTGGATGAGTAAACTTTGGAATTGGGCTTTGGCTTTTGACATGGAGCTGTCTTGAAACATAATGGACCATGGGGAACTCCATTGAAGACCTTATTTTGTTACTTTCCTCAAGAAGGTACCAAACCCTAGCTTTAGGAGATTCTTGCTTAGGAGAATGTCTTGATGAAACTCTTGAGCTTTGAATCATTGTGAATGAAATGTGGAAGGCAAATTTTGGGGTATGACACGAGGGTCATCGTACAGTCATAGGGTTATCCATACCATAAAGAGGGTAGGAATTCTATGCATTGGATGAGAATATTCATAAAGGCAACAAGTAAGGATACCTTAGCATTCGGAGGGACTATCATCATGTAATCGAAGGAAACATTGAAGGACGAGATCATTTATCGTAGGCAACTCGAACGGACTATGATCTTTATTCCGAGGGACTATTATGATTTAGAATCGTAGGCAACATGTGCTAAGGTATCCCTACGCTCGAGGGACTTAACTGTTTAATCGAAAGGCAGCATAAGAGGGATTACCTTAAAGGTGAGTGTGTGAAACAAGAGTGATTGATTTATTTTAATCCTGAAAATTAGGGTTATTCTAGGTTGTTTTTAGTCTTGACATACAATTCTAATTGGCATACATCTAAGCAGTTAATATCAGCAGGAAATTAAAATGCGGAAATTAAATCATACGCTATTACAGGGCTTTGAGATTAGGGGAGTACATAACCAAAAACCGGGGGATGCGGAAAGTAAAGTGCGGAAATAAAATCCTAATTACTATTACATCAAAAAACCTTGCGACCTATACACCTTCTAGAATTTAAATGAACAATTAAATAAATAATTAAATAATAGCGAAAACAATCATGCGACATTCATTGGAGTTTGAGATGAGAAGAGAATCGCGATAGGAAATTAATCTTGAAAAATAAGTGAGAAAAAAAATCAAAATCTAAAATTGTTTACTAAATTAATTAATTAATTCTAGCCCTAGATTAATTATTAAATTGGAATTAAATTAATTAAAACCTAATTACTAAGTTAACTTTAATCCTAAATTAATCACTAAATTAGTCTAACTAATTAACCTAATATTAAAACCTAAAAATAAAACCTAACCCTAATTGTCAAATTAAGTTATTAACCAAAATTACCTTGCCTAAAGTAATTACCTTAAACTAATTAATCAAATTAATTAAGTTAATTAATAAGGTTAGTCCTAAAACTAAAACTAAATCCTAATTAGTGTTTCTTATAATTAGTTAATGGTGAAGAAAAAGAAAATAGTTAGTTACTAATAAAAAGATCAAAGTAAGAAACTAAAAAGAATTATTGGCGCTGGAATCCTGCGTCGTATTCTCCTGAGGGTCCATGGTGGGGACTGTCTACAGGGACGATTGATCAAATTCCCTGGAGATCTGATGGCTGATGAGTGAGGGCGTACGATGAGCTCTCATAGACAGCACGCGTTGGATCTGTGAACTAAGAAATTAAAAAAACATTGTAAAACGCCTGGGCTCGAACCCAGGACTTGGACGTTACCAACGCATGTACGACCATCAGAGCTGCGCGCATCAATTTGTTAATGGAATATGCTTTTAACAATAAATAGAAAAATGATTTCTAAATGCAGAATTAAAAAAACAGTCAAACCGGGCCCACATATCTTGGATGAACCAATCATAGACGGAGAGAGAATTTTGGAAACAGTGACCAACCAATCAGAAGAGTACGCATGCAGGTCAAAGTCCAGGGAATCAAACCGTCCAATAAAAGCAAGCCACACCATCCCCGCTAGTCCATATAAAGTCAGGGACGCTAGAGCCATGCTCCGGTCGTCTTCTCCGGCCGCCTGGCACATCACACTCTGCGAAATATGATGAATAAAAGCAAAAAAGATCCCCATCCCCCTAAATCGAACCCCAGGAACTCCATGGTGGTGTTAGTTTAGCTTGAAACGGCGTGCATCTAGGGTTTTAAAGCTCCACAATTTGTTTTCCCTAACAATGGTGAAATACATTTCCGGCCTCAAACCTCGCAAACGATGGCTATAAACAGTCATACACATCAATATGAGCATGAATATATGGATCGAAATAGTTTAAATGACATGAATTGAAATTTTTGAGTTTCAAAACCTTTACCAAACTGGTGCAACTTGGATAACACGTTTTGGGATGCCTCAGGCTTGTGTAAGGACTTGGATCGATTGCTGAATGCTTTAGGATGATGAATGAACGCTTGGAATGGATTGAAAACGGCTGGAGGATCGCTTTTTATCGTGCCCTAGAACTCTGAATTTTTTGGAATTTCGGGTTTGTGTAAGAGAGTAGCCATCCGTCCTTGCTTCTGACTAGGTTTAGGTACTTATAGAGATTGGATTAGGTCCACAATGTTGGAGAGAATTAAATCAAATCCTGAATTTGGATGGTAAAAAAATTGATTGAAATTCTTTGCATGAAACTTTCCTATTTAGTCCAATTCTATTTCCCACAACCTTTTCCACGTTTTAGATGCCCTCTATCATTGATTTGAATTGATCAAAATCTTAACAAATCAAATTGAAGGTGGAGAAAAACACAAGAAAGGGGGGATTGAATTGTGTTCTTTATCAATTTAAAATTCCCTTACTTCCCCTTTAAATACTTTTCTTTCTTTTGCTAAGTCATCTATTAGGTTATGCTTAGATGTTGAGGAAGCATGAAGATGTATAACTACATAACCAATAAGATGTTCATTTTAACTTCTAAAGGATATCAGAACTTCTGACTTGCTCAATACAGTGTAGATGTTTTCATGTTGGCTGCATTTGTGGTAAAACATACCTGGGTGTTTAACATCTTGACTAATGTCATGACATGATTTTTAATGTGTAATGCAGGTTGCGTTTATGTTTAGCTAATACAGGTTCTGGTGAATGTCATGACCGATGTCATGACATCCTTGTCTGACAGCAGGAGCTGTTATATTTTATTAATTGTGTTTCCTGATTTATCTCAATCTACAATTTAGGAAACCTTTTATTGTGTGCTGAATATTTCGTCCAGAAGATTTCGCTGACAACACATTCTGTAACAACCAGATGGCGTGTGAATTAGATTAACTTGGTTAACCCTAATGTGTTTCTAAAAAAGCCCAAGGCCCAAGAGCTGCATATAAAAAGTCTGCAATCCTAATTTGGAACGCAAAGAGAAGGATTGTTAATTGTGAAAAACCATAGTTTTGTAGTTGTCTCTTGTACTCCTAGCAATTGTCTTTAATGATTGCATTGGAATAGGTTGTGTTTTGTTAATTGTCACTCTAAGCTTTTAAGCACGAGTGTGTGTCTCTTGATTGAAGCTTTTAAGCAGATCAATGTGTGTTTTTGAAGTGTGTCTTCTCTGAAATTGTTTTATGTTTATTTGTAATCACTGTTGTGATTGAGGGGGAGTGAGTGGAGATACGCAGGTCTAGGAATAGGTTGGAATTTCATTGGGTAGGTTTTAAGTGAGGAGTTTTAAACGGGGGAGTTTAACTCCGAATTAATTCTGCTTATATTGGATTCCCTCCCTGGCTTGGTAGCCCTCAGAGTAGGTTGTTTGAACCGAACTGGGTAAACATTTCTGTGTGTTCCTTATTGTTTTTATTTGTTTCTTTTTTAACGTTTTGTGTTGTGTAATTGAGGTTGTCATAACATCCAGTAAGACATCCAACATGAGTTACTAGAATTTTCAATTGGCATCAGAGCAGGCACCCTGCCTGTTTACATTTGGGTGAGATCTAGGGACAACAAAATTCTGGTACAATGGAGAAGGAACTGTTAGTGTTTGGGAATAGAGCATCCATCCTGGATGGCGCTAACTATGACTACTGGAAACCTCGTATGGTAGCAGTCATAAAGTCTGTGGACAACAAGGCCTAGAGAGCTGTGGAAAGCGGATGGAAACATCCTGAGAAGGTCATGGAAGATGGAACCATTGTTCTAATTCCTGAAGCACAATGGAACAAAACTGAAGAAGAGCTAGCTTTGGGCAATTCCAAGGCCCTAAGTGCCTTGTTCAATGGAATTGAAAAGAACATATTCAGGCTTGTGCAACACTGTGAAATAGCTAAAGAAGCTTTGGATATTCTTAAAACAGCACATGAAGGCACATCCATGGTAAAGATGTCGAGACTTCACATGCTTACCACTAAGTTTGAAAATCTCAAGATGAAAGAGGACGAAACCATTTATGAATTCTATATGAATGTCCTTTAGATTTCAAATAACTCAGGAGCCTTAGGTGAAAAAATGTATGAAGAAAAGTTGGTAAGAAATATCCTCATATCACTGCCTAAGCGATTTGATATGAAGGTGACTGCCATAGAAGAAGCCCAAGACATCAGCAACATGAAGCTGGACGAACTCATTGGTTCTCTACAAACCTTTGAGTTAAGTATCTGTGATCCTGTTGAAAAGAAGAATAAAATCATAGCTTTTGTTTCCAACACAGATGACAATTCAAGAGAAAGCAATGGTGGAAGTGATGAAAATCTATCAGAAGCCATAGCCATGCTTGGAGAACAATTCAACAGACTTATTAAAAGGGTTGATCAGAAGTCCAAACCCAATGTCAAGAACACTTCCAATGACATCAACCAGAACTATGATTCAAGCAGAAGATTCAAAGCTGAGGAGAAGCCCAATCAAGGAAAAGGGGTTCAGTATCATGGATGTGAAGGATTTGGACACATAAGAGCTGAATGTCCTACCTACCACAAGGAGAAAAAGAAAGGACTGTCTGCCACTTGGTCTGATGAAGACTCCTAGTCTGAAGAAGAAACTGCAAGACATGTCACAGTTCTAATAAGAGTCTATGCATCTGATGATGATTCCAGTGATGATGAGCTAACCTTTGATGAACTTGTTGCCTCATACAAGAAGTTATGTATCAAGAATGCTGCAGTCTGCAAACAAGTGGAGAAGCAAGAGATAATCATAAGAGAATTAGAAAATGAGAAGAATAGACATCTTGCAACCATAGACTCTCTCAGCAGTGAAGTAAGCATGTTGAACTACAAGCTTGATCAAATGACCAAGTCCTTCAAAATGCTGAATAATGGAACTGATACTCTAGAGGAAATTCTGGAGTCTGGACAAGGAACAAGAGATATGTCCGGGGTAGGATTTGTGGCTAAAGAGGAATTCACCTCTGGGTTCAGGAGAGAAAAGCCCGAAACTTGTGTGAAGAACCGGGGGTCAGCACCAATGTCACAACATCAAGTAAATAAAAGAAGGAGTCATTTAAAGAAGAAATTCCAAAAAGGGAGGTGTCATCATTGTGGAAGATTTGGTAACATAAATCCATTCTGTTTTAGACTAGTTGGATATCCAAACTAAACTCATCAAGTCAAACCTGAATATGATACCTATAACAGAAAGCAATAATGGGCAGCTAAGAATGTTGCTCTGGTAGCACACACTTCTCTAAGGATGCCTGCCAAAGAAGATTGGTACCTAGACAGTGGTTGATCAAACCATATGTCTGGGATGAAGAACTCTCTAGTAGACCTCAAACTGGAGGGAAACGACTATGTGACTCTTGGTGATGGAGAAATAAGAGAAGTCAAAGGTGTTGGCAAGACAGAAAGACTGGGTGTTCCTAATCTAAATAATGTCCTACTTGTACAAGGACTGGATGCAAATCATATAAGCATCAGTCAACTATGTGATGAAGGATTTTATATCAGGTTCACCAAAGAAGAGTGTATTATTACCAATGAAGAAATCATGAAGGGAGCCAGATATGAGAATAACTGTTACCTATGGGAGCCTAAAAAATCCAAGTTTCCCTCTACTTGTCCCATGGCCAAAGAAAAAATTGAGGGTAAGCATCAAGAAAGAACTATCAAGTTAGAGTTTCCTGTTCCCAGAACAAATAACCAGATAGAAGAAGTGGATGAGTCTTATATTGAAGAACTCACAGCGATGAACTTGTTGCTGGATACTCTGAGGTGTGTCTACTAAATGGAGAACTGAGCAAAATACTGACGGTGTATAAAAATGCTTATGCCCTATTACAAGAAGAGAGAGTAAGTCTCATGATAAACATTGTTGATCTGGAAAGAAAACTGCGAGACACAAAGAAGAAAAAGAAGGTCAATCAAGAGCCTCAACACCTGGGGAAACACACCCCTGTCTCGGCCAAGAGATGCTATCAATATGGTAAGATAGGTCACTTGAGGTTCTCATGTCCTAAAACTCTTACACCTACCCAAAGAAATATCTCTCAATAGGGAAATCTAGCCAAGGGAAAGACTCCACAGCGAAAGGTATGTTTAGATGCTGAACACTCAAGCTGTGACAAAAACAAGGAAGAGGCTATAAAGAAAACAGAAAGTTCTAGAAGAAGGAAACCTATACAAGATAAGAATCACAAAAAGGACAAGTGCATTTCTGGTATAAGCAAGAACATGACAATAATGGGGGATGTTGTAGAAGGAGGTGAGTCTGCTACCTCAGTAGAATATGACAATGTCAAAACAGATGTCTTAACATCAAAATATGTTGAGAACTCAATTATGCGCATTAAGACAAACAAAGCTTCTGGAATTGATGAATGCTCATCAGTAAATATCAAAAATGCTCTCCAAAAGGAGATTATTGTTCGGAACCAAATCCCAGAAGCTGTCAAAAGATCAAGGAAAACTATGATAAATGCGCTTAAAGACATTCGGACTAGAGATATGAAAAGAGAAATCTATCTAATCAAGAAGAGTATTGCACTGAACTTGGTCCCAAAAATTTATGTGTGTTCCGAACTGGGTAAACAATTATGTGTGTTCCTTATTGTTTTTATTTGTTTCTGTTTTAACGTTTTGTGTTGTGTAATTGCGGTTGTCATAACATCCAGTAAGACATCCAGCGTGAGTTACTAGAATTTTCAATTAGCATCAGAGCAGGCACCCTGCCTGTTTACATTTGGGTGAGATCTAGGGACAACAAAATTCTGGTACTATGGAGAAGGAACTGTTAGTGTTTTGGAATAAAGCACCCATCCTGGATGGCGCTAACTATGACTACTGGAAACCTCGTATGGTAGCAGTCATAAAGTCTGTGGACAACAAGGCCTAGAGAGCTGTGGAAAGCGGATGGAAACATCCTGAGAAGTTCATGGAAGATGGAACCATTGTTCTAATTCCTGAAGCACAATGGAACAAAACTGAAGAAGATCTAGCTTTGGGCAATTACAGTAAGACATCCAGCGTGAGTTACTAGAATTTTCATACAGTTCTATCGATTAAACCTCGGAAGTTCTAAGTTAAAATGACATGTGCAGAAAGTAAGGGACATATTTATTTTTATCCTGGTTCACCTTCTAACTAAGGCTACCTCCAGTCCACCTTCTTCAGGTGATATGCCTCTCAACAGAGGTCTTAATCCACTATAACCAAATCATGATTACAACTGCACGGTCCTCCGTCGTGACTAACAATCCTGCACAGCCAAGTGCTGTGACTAACCATCTGGACAATGACATGTTCAGTGATCTCTGCAAGATATAACGTCCATTGACCCAGGTACCCTACACAAGCTACTCGCAAGTGACTAACCCCTAGATGACTGAACCGTTCAGTGATCCCTTCTGGATATAACGTTCATCAATCTAGTAACCTGCACAACAACACGTTGTGACCAACTCCCTGCATAGCTACCTACTGTGACTGAATATTGATGATAAGCCGTTCAGTGATCTCAGCAAGATATGAAGTTCATCAAGCTTCTGGAGATTACAAGTGTGCTTCTTAGTTAAGCAGATTTTCTCCTATTCTAAGTACATACTATGTGAAGCAATGACAAGGAATCACTATGAGTGAATTATCTTTTAAGTCCACTTGTCTGCATCTTCTGAACAAGATCATTGCTTCTTGATGGTAAGCAGAGTAAGAGCTTTAGCTTCATATGTAGAATGCTCCTACAAGTAGTTCTTCGTGTTCACTTCTTCTGTCAAGCAAATTTGGATTATTAATTTTCTATTTGAGGTTGCTTCTTGTTTTGATCTTTGTTTCTTCAAGCGGATTAAGAACATCAGTTCTTATTGAGAGTTGCTTCTTTGGTTCTTCTTCCAATCTTCTTCTTAAGAAGATTAAGAACATCAGTTCTTATTGAGAGTTACTTCTTTGGTTCTTCTTCCAATCTTCTTCTTAAGCATATTAAGAACATCAGTTCGTATTGAGAGTTGCTTCTTTGGTTCTTCTTCCAATCTTCTTCTTAAGTAGATTAAGAACATCCGTTATTATTGAGAGTTGCTTCTTTGGTTCTTCTTCCAATCTTCTTCTTAATCTTTTCTTCTACAAAAAAACCACACCTTTAATAAGAGATCTTACCTCTTTTTATAGCTGTCAAATATGTTTTTTATCTTGATCTTCGGAAAGCGTAATAAATGTAGACGTGTTTCCATCATGCTTTGTTTTCTTTGATGTGCTGCATGTAGGTTGCCACTACAATCATTCTTGGGAGTTGTTCCTTTTAGTTGTTGTAGCCGTTTAGCTAATGATGATGTTTGTAATTGATTTCTTCTTAATTCTGATCCTTTGTATTTTATTTGATTTTGCTTGCTAAGCTGAAGGTTATCTTTTGATTCACATGTGACTCTGTGCTTGTTTATCTTTTGTAAGTCACTACGTTGTAAATACTTGTAACTTCAAAACTTCTGATCTTTTTTCTTGCGTGATCTTTCTGAATATGCAAGACTTCTTGTTCATGACTTTTGTTCATTTCCTTTGAGCCTTCTGATGTACTTTCTGATGTAGTCGTTGTACTCTTCTTATGATGAATAATGTATAAGGCTTATAGCATAATGCCTGCACACCTAATGAAATCATTAGTAATAAAATTGTTACTCACAAAATATATGTTCGTTATCATCAAAACCAGATTCTGAACATAGATTCTCAATCTTGTTCTAACAATCTCCCCCTTTTTGATGATGACAAAAACCATGTATTTTGATGGAACAATTTTATGAGAGGTTAATAGTTAAGCAATTAAACTTCGTCTCATTTTTCATGTTTAATCAAGCAACTTAACTTTTCATCAAAATGTATTACTCTTTTTCTTTCCTTTTCTCCCCCTTTTTGTTATCATCAAAAAGCGTTTAAGAGGGTACTATCAGACTTTAGAAATAATTTCTCTGTTCAATTAAGCAATTGATTTATTAAAAAAAAATCTAATCTAATCTTTTCCTTTTCTCCCCCTGAGATATATATTTTCCCCCTGAGTTGGATAACCCTATGAATAATTTTTTACTTATAACTCCTCCTGAAATATTTTCTTTAGTTTGTTACTTCAGAAGATTTGTGGATATTTTAGCTATGCATGCGTGCATCATCTTGGAAGTTCTGGAGGTGTATTCTTTTAGGCTCAGATATTCTTCCTGAAAACTTCAAACACATAAGCTTCTGCTGCGAAAGTTGGAGAGAATTTTTTCTTTTAATCTCCTCAAATATTGTCCAGATTATGTTCAGAACATTTATGAGTTTAATGATCAGAGTTTAACTAAGAATTCTACATGTATTCTTGATTATTCGGTTTAGAGTCCTTTGACTAATATCCCTTTGACAAAGAAAGTGTAACATGAATTGGTGTGACGGGATATTTTTAAAGACAGGCAAAGTTCATAACAATTTATCAGACAACAAACTACTTAAAACGGATAGATGTTAGAATATCTAGGTAAAGACTTAATTTAAGATTGTTTCGGTATAAGTGATAGCAAAAGATTCTTGATTTCGTTAGTAGATTCTTCCTGCTTCATCATCCAGATTCTGAACTCCCTGTTGGTTGCATCTAACCGTCTCCTGGTTTCTGCATTTTCCTTTTTGAGCTCATTTAGAGTCTCAAACGCCTTAGTAGACTTGTCGATTGCAATGCTTGCAAGAACAGTTTAGACAGTGAGAACTTTGGGAGTCACCTGATCAGCATTTATTTCCCATGTTGGTATCCTTCCTTCACATATGTCTTTAGGCACATCACTTGAAATATGCTTTACCAAGGCCAAGGAGTTTGTTTTATTCTCATCAATGTCCATATGCTCAAATGATGTAGAACCAGAAGTGTTGTTGATGAATAGTGGAGTTTTGAGAGCCTAGAGATCCATCACAAGAGTGATGACAGCATTCAAATACTCAAAAAAATTCTCATTAGCATGAGTGCAGCATACTTCTTTGAGTTTAAGGGATTCAGAGTTGAATCTCCTTTTGAAGGCATCCTAAAGGGCTTCTGAAGCCACTGGACTTTTGTTTGTTGAAGAGTCAGCTTTAAACGTTGCTATCCATTCCTGCATCTTTGTTTCAAAATTCTTGAACAATATATCAACCTTTGTTTGTGTAGGTTCAGGAATTTGAGGTTCAGGGCGAGCTTCTGGTTCCATTTCAGAGGGTTGGTCAGGTTCAGACTCAGTAGAGGGTTAAGGTAATAACTCAAAGGATATTTCAGGGATGGTGAGATGGTCAGGTTGATGTTCTGGAGATTTTTCAATTTGAGGTTCAGAGGTTTCTGCTTGTTGAGATTTAGAGATTTGATCTTTTGAGGTAATTTGCTATGAGATTAGTGAATCTTGTGGTGATGGGGAAGTCGGGATGACATGTACTTCAGGAGACGATGATCTGACAGTATCTTCTGATGAACGAGGCAAAGTTGTTTTGATTAGGTATGGAGGGGTGGATGTGATGGATTCAGGAAATAAATTATAGGTAGGAGTGTTTTGGACAAAGGTGTCGGGAATAATTGTGGCTAAGGGGCTACTGTATCCAAAAATGTTCCATGATCCTGTGTACCACCCATAAGGTTTTTGAATAGAATTTTTGCATTGAGGTCTGTATTCAGAAGATTCTAAACCTTCTTCAAGGGTTGGTGGATTTTGTATAGAAGGTGCAGTTTTAGAGGAACTGAGGGATATTGTTTCTATTGGTGGTGGATGTTCAGACAGTTTTCGGTTCAATGGTGTGGAGGAGATGGGAAGATTTTCTTGTTGGATTTCTGGTGTAGCAGTCTTTGGTGAGGTTTCTCTTTGATCGGTGGTTTAAGGATACGTATCTTTGGGATTCTCTAGAGTACTTGGAATGACTTGAGGAGTGGTGGTTTGAGTTTCCATTTGTTTGGAAGATACAGATGTTTTTGGATTAAAATTGTCAATGTCTAACAATAGTTGTGCCAATGTTTGTTCTTCTGGGGAACCGGTAGAACTGTTTTCTAAGGTTGAAGATTTGATTGTCTGGGAATCGGGTAAAACAGAAGTTTCAATATTTTCAGAATTAAGAGTTGAAACAGAGATAGAAGAATTACCTGAAGTTTTTTTCTTCTTATCCTTCTTAACTTTAATAGAGGTTCCTTCATCTTCAGCCTTCCTCCTTTTGGTCTTCCTCTTCTTCTTGTTAACTTCTGGAATAGGGTCATTTATGCCTTGGAGCCAGACTGGATTAATGGGTATGCCTGCTTGATTGTTCAATCTAATGAAGTCCAAAATGATGTGAGGAGTGTCTCCTTCATTGAACATAGGAAAATCCTCAACATGAACCCTTCTGCTTATGATGGAGCTAGCATCAGGAGTGGTGGGCTTTTGGACTATTTCCTTTAGGATGTTCATCTTTTTCAGATTCTTCCCGCTCAGGGTTTTTCCACATATTGGTTCTAACTCTTGAACTAGTTTGGCTTCTTCTAGATGAGCAATCAGACTATTCTCTGTCAGAATGTCTGAGATTAACCTAGAAAGGGGAATCCAGTTCTTCTAAACCTTGACCTTTCGATCTTCTCTAGATTCTTTGACATGAGTCAATAGATGTTTGAAGATAATGAATGGTAAGTCAATCTTAATGTTCTTACCGAGGCAGTACAATAAAAATTCTTGGTCAGCATTCACATAATCAGATGAACTTATAGGTTTACGGTGGAAGATACAGCCCAGAAAGATTTTTTCCAGGCCCGGCCCTAGGGGTAGGCAAACCAGGCCATTGCCTAGGGCCTCTTATTTTTTTTTTTGGCAATATGTATGTGTTATTTTTCTGAGATTTTTCTAATTCATTTTCAATTGTGCATGCAGTAAATGAAATGCGCATTATCTCACGTGAATCAATACTAGTACAGGTACTTCTTTTCCTATATAGCACAATTATCAATGTGCAACAATTATTTAGCTTTGTGCAGCAAAAGCTTTGTGTCTTACGAATACATAGACCAACAATTTAAGATTATTATTATTATTAGTAATGAAGTTTCTTTAATTAATCATTAAAAAACATGTGATCACGTAAATTTTTTGATATTTTTATAATTTAAAATAATGTCAGTTAGAATAGTTAAATTAATTAATCTAAAACTTAAAAAACTGTTTAAAAATTAAAAATTTAGGATATTTCAAAAGAGCTTAAAGGTAGTGCACTGTCAGTGTAAATTTTTTTACACGGTCAGTATATCACAACCTTTAAAAATAAATATTTTATATTTGATTTAAGGAAAAAGTCAAACGTTTATAAAAATTAACGGTTTAGATTTCACTGAGTGTAAAACTGCTTTACACTGTCGATGTATTTCCATTAAATCCATTTCAAAAACATTAAATAAATTGATTTTATATTAATTTAATAAATATGTTTTACTTAATAAAAAATATTTTAGTAAAATAGTAATAATTTTATAAAAATATTATTTAAAGCCTCATTTTATAAATCCGCCTTAGGCCTTAACATGGGTTGGGCCGGCCCTGATTTTTTCCCAAACTTGATAGTATTCTTTCAATTGTTTAAACTTTGAGTTTTTTAGGGATTCTCCATTCTTGTAGATTTCTGCGTGGGACAGTTCCATATCTGGTCTTCCATCAGAAATACCAATGTACCCATCTTTTTCAATCCCTAATGCTTTTATGATCAAATTTTCAGTGATTACAACTTGCTTAGCCATAAAAATTGATAGAATCGTAGTTGGGGTGGTTTCTGCATGTATCCAGAATTCTTTAACCAAGAGTGGGAAGACTGGACCTATCAATCTATCAAAGAAGTTTCTCCATCCTTGAAATTCTACGGCAGGAAGTAAATTGATATTGTTTTCCTTGATGTTCTCCAAATCCACCATGTACTCACAAAGAACTCCAATCTTATCAATGGGTAGGAGCATCGTTCTTTTGGGTTCAGTGTATCCTTCGGTTTGAGGGTTGATGGAAAAGGTTGATGGGTTGAGTTTGGATGATGAAGACGCCATTGATGAATGGTTGAGGTTTTATTTCTAGCGAGAGAGAGAGAGGGGGAGAGAGAGAGAGAGAGAGAGAGAGAGAGAGAGAGAGAGAACAAAAGAATGGAATGTAGGGTTTTAAGATAAGTGAGAGCAAAAGAGGGAAAGAGAAATTTCGATTACTATTTATAGAGAATACAAAATATCATTTAGAAGAAATTAATTATAGTAACTAATTAATTAACCCATTGATTTAGGAGGCGGACGTGAATATTGAGATAATTTGAACATTTATCTAGAGATGAGTAACCATACTTGGCACGTGTGATCTTTTGGAGATTTACACACGTGTTCATACCTTAGAGCCAGCAAGATGAAGTAGTATTTGCCAAGATGTACTTCTGAAATGTGAACTTCTGAGACAAGCAGTTCCTATGATGTTTTTCAGAGATGATTCCTTGTTTATTCAGTCTTTATCTTCTGACTTTAGATATCCTCGAGTTTCTTCAGATTTGATGTTTATCTACAAAACTCCTCATGACGAGTGGATGATGTGAATAGAGTATTGATATTTTTGCCTTGACGTCTTCTGATTATACTGAGTGTTGGAATTTGACTTTGATTTCAATGTTAGAACAAGATTTGTTCTGATCAATATTCTTGTTTTGATGATAACAATATATATGAATTTTGTATAAGACAATGTGGTACTCTAAGCCTTTTCATTTTCCATTTCAGGAAATACATAAAGAGTATGCATAATTCAGCGCTCAGAAGCACTGACTCAGAAGGTTCTGGATGGCTACATTAGAACATGCTTTGGCAAGACATCAGAAGATGGTCACGCAGAATCAGAACATAGACTATGAAGCATCAGAAGAACATGAAGTCAGAAGCAGAAGCACTGATGTTCTGAACGGTATCACGCTCAAGCTCTTCAAAGTCAGAAGACAAGAAGATGCTCTGCACCAAGCTTATTGACTCTGATATTCAAACGTTGTATCTACAAATCTGAGTTCAGAAGCAAGTACAAGATGACAGGCTATTAAGTCTAATCTCTGACTGACAAAAGGAACGTTAGAAGCTACAAAAGGCAAAGTCAGTAAAAGCAGCAAAAGCATGGCTCGAGGTAGTTGACAAAAGTGTGAAACATTAAATGCAGTGTTGTACTATTCACGCAATGCATTAAATGCAACCCAACGGTCATCTTCTCAAACGCCTATAAATATGGAAGTTCTGATCAGAAGCAGCTAACCAACACTTGTGAAAAATACTGAAACGCTGTCAAATTCAAAGCTCACGAACTTCATCTTCAACCTCACAAGCTCTTGTAATATCTAGTGAGTGTTAAGCTTAGAACTTAAGAGAAATATCACAGTTGTGATTATAGCTTTCTAAGAAGCAATTCATACTCTTGTAAACATTATTTTACATTGATTGTAAAAGGTTCC
This sequence comes from Vicia villosa, assembly GCF_029867415.1. Taxonomy (NCBI): domain Eukaryota; kingdom Viridiplantae; phylum Streptophyta; class Magnoliopsida; order Fabales; family Fabaceae; genus Vicia; species Vicia villosa. Next base: position 36,239,721 of record NC_081183.1, on the reverse strand, counting down.
TAGAGTGATCAGTAAGATCAGTAGACTCTAGAAGACTTAGAGTTTATCTAAGTGGTGTATTGCTAGAGTGATCAAGTTGTGATCTGTATACTCTAGAAGACTTAGAGGTTATCTAAGTGGAAAACCATTGTAATCTGATTGATTAGTGGATTAAATCCTCAGTTGAGGTAAATCACTCTAAGGGGGTGGACTGGAGTAGTTTCGTTAACAACGAACCAGGATAAAAATAATTGTGTTCATTGTTTTTATCTTAAGAGTTTTTAAAGTTACACTTATTCAAACCCCCCTTTCTAAGTGTTTTTCTATCCTTCAATTGGCATCAGAGCGTCGGTTCTGGGTGCAAGCACTTAACTGTGTTAGATAAAAGATTCAGGGAGAAAAACATAAAGTCTATATGGGTGATTCATCAACAGCTACACCTGTTCCTACTGAACAATACAACAATGGAAATGGAAACAATGGCTACACTAGACCACCAGTGTTTGACAGTGAAAACTTTGAATAGTGGAAAGATAGACTCGAAAGTTACTTTCTTGGTCAAGATGGTGACTTATGGGATCTAGTCTTGGATGGTTACATACATCTTGTAAATGCTCGTGGAGTAAAGATGTCTAGACAAGAAATGAGTGATGATCAAAAGAAACAATTCAAAAATCATCACAAGTCAAGGACTATTCTGCTGAATGCTATCTCTCATGCTGAATATGAGAAAATATCAAACAGAGAAACTGCCCATGACATCTTTGAGTCCTTGAAGATGACTCATGAAGGGAATGCTCAAGTCAAGGAGACAAAAGCTCTTGCTTTAATCCAGAAGTACGAAGCTTTCAAGATGGAGGAAGATGAAAACATTGAAGCAATGTTCTCAAGATTCCAGACTCTGACTGCTGGCTTAAGAGTGTTGGACAAGGGATATACAAAGGCTGATCATGTCAAGAAGATCATCAGAAGCTTGCCCAGAAGATGGGCCCAATGGTAACTGCATTCAAGATTTCTAAGAATCTGAGTGAAGTTTCTCTTGAAGAGCTGATCAGTGCCCTGAGGAGTCATGAAATAGAGCTAGATGCAAATGAACCTCAGAAGAAAGGTAAGTCAATTGCATTAAAATCTAATAATAAAAAATGCACTAATGCTTTTCAGGCTGAAGAAGAAGATTCTGAAGAGTCAGAATCAGAAGAAGAAGAAGAAGAAGAAGATGATGAACTCTCCATGATCTCCAGAAGAGTAAATCAACTCTAGAAGAGTAAACAAAGGAAGTTCAAGAACTTTAGAAGTTCTAAAAGGCCTGAAAGAGGAGAATATTCTGGACACATAAGATCTAACATGAAGAAGGTGACATGCTTTGAGTGCAAGGAGCCAGGTCATTATAAGAATGAGTGTCCAAAGCTTCAGAGGGAAAAGCCCAAGAAGAAGTTTGAAAAGAAGAAAGGCCTTATGGCTACTTGGGATGACTCAGACTCTTCTGATCAAGAGTTAGACTCTGAAGATGAGCAGGCAAACATTGCGCCGATGGCCACTGTTGATAATGAATCAAAATCTACATCAGACTCGGATTCTGAAGAGGTATTTTCTGAACTTTCTAGAGAAGAGTTAGTTTCTAGTCTAACTGAACTTCTGGAACTCAAGGCTTAACTTAGTATCAAATACAAAAAGATGAAGAAGCTATTTGAATCTGAAACTAAGAACCTTGAAGTAGAAAATTCTGAACTTAAGGAAAAAGTTTTAAAATTATCCAAAGACGTTGAATCATCTTCTAGTTCAGAAAAGTCTATTCCAAGTATGAACAATATTATTAAAGAATATGACTTGAGTTTTAGAAAGTTTATATTTAGAGGTATAGGGAGAAGTCAGCTAGCCTCTATGATATATGCAGTTAGTGCAAACATGAGAGTTGGCATAGGCTATGAGGGTGAAACCCCATAAAAACTTGAATCTGTTGATGAGATGAAAATCACATATAAACCTCTGTATGATCAATTCAAGTATGGCCACTCCCATGATATTAGGCTCACATCACATGCTAAGAGTTTCCACATAACACACACTAAGAAGCATGTTACATATACTAGAAAATATCATGCGACTCAGAATAGGGAATATCATGTTGTTCCTCCTGTTAATTATATTGCTAAACCCAAGTTCAATCAGAACTTGAGGAGAACTAACCCAAAAGGATCCAAGAAAATGTGGGTCCCTAAGGAGAAGATAATTCCTGTTGCAGATATCCTTGGCAGCAAAGAAGACAAAGGAAAACATGTCATGGTACCTGGACTCTGGGTGCTCGCGGCACATGACGGGAAAAAGGTTTATGTTCCAAGACCCGGTGCTTAAATCTGCTGGAGAAGTTAAGTTTGGGTGGAATGGAGTAGTTTCGTTAACAACGAACCAGGATAAAAATAATTGTGTTCATTGTTTTTATCTTAAGAGTTTTTAAAGTCACACTTATTCAAACCCCCCTTTCTATGTTTTTCTATCCTTCATTCAACTCAGTGTAGTTTTTCTCCTTCTAGATCTCTCTACATGGTTAAGTGTTTGATCCTTGAGACCAACACATAGCCATGCTCTGATACCAATTGAAGGTTGATAAAAACACAAGAAAGGGGGGATTGAATTGTGTTCTTTATGAATTTAAAATTTCCTTTCTTTCCTTTTAAAGACTTTTCTTTCTTTTGCTTAGTCATCTATTAGGTTATGCTTAGATGTTGAGGAAGCATGAAGAGGTATAACTACATAACCAATAAGATGTTCACTTTAACTTCTAAAAATATCAGAACTTCTGACTTGCTCAATACAGTTCTATCGATTAAACCTCGGAAGTTCTAAGTTAAAATGACATGTGCAGAAATTAAGAGACACGTTCATTTTTATCCTGGTTCACCTTCTAACTAAGGCTACCTCCAGTCCACCTTCTTCAGGTGATTTGCCTCTCAACATAGGTCTTAATCCACTATAACCAAATCATGATTAGAACTGCACGATCCTCCGTCGTGACTAACAGTTCCACACAGCCAACTACTGTGACTAACCATCTGGACAATGACTCATTCAATGAACTCTACAAGATATAACGTCCATTGACTCATGTACCCTGCACAAGCTACCCGCCAGTGACTAACCCCTAGATGACTGAACCGTTCTGTGATCCCTAGTGGATATAACGTTCATCAATCTAGTAACTTGCACAACACATTGTGACTAACTCCCTGCACAGCTACCTGCTGTGACTGACTATAGATGATAAATCGTTCAGTGATCTCAGCGAGATATAACGTTCATCAATCTTTTGGGGATTACAAGTGTGCTTCATTGTTAAGCAGATTTTCTCCTATTCTAAGTACATACTATGCGAAGCAATGACAAGGAATCACTATGAGTGAATTATCTTTTAAGTCCACTTGTCTGCATCTTCTGAACAAGATATTTGCTTCTTGATGGTAACCAGAGTAAGAGCTTCAACTTCATATGTAGAATTCTACTTCAAGTAGTTATTCGTCTTCACTTCTTCTGTCAAGAAAATTTGGATTATTAATTTTTCATTTGAGGTTGCTTCTTGTTTTTATCTTTGTTTCTTCGAGCGAATTAAGAACATCGGTTCTTATTGAGAGTTGCTTCTTTGGTTCCTCTTCCAATCTTCTTCTTAATAAGATTAAGAACATCAGTTCTTATTGAGAGTCGCTTCTTTGATTCTTCTTCCAATCTTCTTCTGAAGCAGATTAAGAACATCAGTTCTTATTGAGAGTTGCTTCTTTGGTTCTTCTTCCAATCTTCTTCTTAAGCAGATTAAGAACATCAGTTCTTTTTGAGAGTTGCTTCTTTGGTTCTTCTTCCAATCTTCTTCTTAAGCAGATTAAGAACATCAGTTCTTATGGAGAGTTGCTTCTTTGGTTCTTCTTCCAATCTCCTTCTTAAGCAGATTAAGAACATCAGTTCTTATTGAGAGTTGCTTCTTTGGTTCTTCTTCCAATCTTGTTCTTAATCTTTTCTTCTACAAAAAAACCACACCTTTAATAAGAGATCTTACCTCATTTTATAGCTGTCAAATATGTTTGTTATCTTGATCTTTGAAAAGCGTAATAAATGTAGACGTGTTTCCACCATGCTTTGTTTTCTTTGATGTGCTGCATGAAGGTTGCTTCTTCAATCATTCTTGGGAGTTATTCCTTTTAGTTATTGTAGCCGTTTAGCTAATGATGATGTTTGTAACAAATTTCTTCTTAATTCTGATCCTTTGTATTTTTATTTTATTTTGCTTGCTGAGCTGAAGGTTATCTTTTGATTCACATGTGACTCTATTGTTGTTTATCTTTTGTAAGTCTGTAATACGGTGAACTGACTTTTTATAATCGAAAAATGTCGCGGTTAAGCAAGAGTCGCCACCGACTTTTATTTTATCCAAACAAGTTAGAAAGGCTAAAAGAAACAGAAAAAAACCTTTTTAAAGAAAACTGAGTTCGGGGGGTAATTATGCAAAGGGAAGGTGTATGGCACCCCTTGCATCCATGGTTTTCCATGGGCTCTTAATTGCTTTGCTCGTTTGAAAAGAAAAGAAGAAAAGAAACTCAGGGACTTTAGCTCGTAAATGAGCGTAGCCTTGAGAGTGTTTGTTTAAGAAAAAGATGAAAAAGAGATAAGCCAGAGCAAGGCAATTAGGAGCAATTACCTTATAGTTTGACGAAAACAAAGTTTCTTTTAGCCTTTCGGGATGAAAGGGTCTATTCGTGCCATAAGAGGGCAGAAAGCCTTTCGATTGGATGTTAACGGGTCATCGAGTTATCGTTCGCCTTAAAACTGTCCCATGCCATAGAGAGGTAGGTAGTCTAAAGGGAAGGATCAGAATAGCCTCTTCGTAGGCAACCAGAGGATACCTCAGCCTTTTTCCGTAGGCAACTTCCGAGGGTCGAGATCATGTTAGTATATCGAAGGCAGCCTCATTAGGGACCATGATCTTTGTTTATCGAGGCAGCATGGCTGAGGTACCCTCATATTCGAGGGACATGGCTTATTCTGCAAAAAACACAAAGGCAACAGGCAACAGGCAACAAGGCAACAGAGCAACAGGCAACAGGCAACAAGGCAACAAAGAGGTTACCCCAAAAGTGTGCGTGGGTGCAACAATCATGTGATTAATTCGATTAAATTATCTTGTAATTAATGAGGCTAATTCAATTCAAGGTTGCACTCCCTAAATTACTAACCACGCAGTATAATATCAAGTAATAACAATAGCAATATGGGGAAGGGGACAATGAAACCAGCGGATCCCTTAATAGGGTTTGGCATAAGTAATAATTAAAACAAGAAATATCAGGGTTTAGGGTTACCAGTACTCGTAGCTTTGGCAGTCGACGAACCCTGAAAATTGAAAGAGAAATAATAAACAGAGGGTGAGTGCATTATCGGTTCAAATGATAATCGGGATTAACCTTAATCAATAACAATAACAATAAAAGGAAAAGGATGAAAGAAACTTAGCTTCGATTGGTGGAGGTTGATGGGCAAAGGTTTGCCTTGTGCATGAAGCATTGACCCTGACCATTTAGAGAATTGAAAAAGAAATAATAGGAAACAGTGAGTGTATGGGTAATTCAATGCCAATTAGGGTTAACCCTAATTTACTACAAAAATGGCAAAGAGAAATTAAAAAAATATGAAAAGAGACTTAGCTTTTGAATTTGATCTGACATGGTTGGTGGTCGGAGGGAAGCCTCGGAGGTAAACCTGAAAAGGGCAAAGGCAGAAGAAATGAGTGCAAAAGAGTCCATTGACTTTCGAGGTTTTTAGCCTTAAGAACAAATTTAAAAAGAGTAAATAATATTTAAAGGAAAATAAAATCAGAACTTAGCTTCATAGAAGGCGTGGCGCGTGATCGGAAGATGTCTGATAATAAACCCTGAAAAGGACACAAAGAAATATTTTTTCAGTGTAGGGTTAATTCTCATGAACCCTAATTCGGGCATAAATTAAACCTGATCAATAGAATAAATGAGATTGAATTAATTAATTGTTGGTTTTCAACCCAATTAATTAAATCGGAAAAATAAAGTTTCGATTAAATTTTCTAATCTTGATAAGTGTTTTTCAAACAATTAGTAAAAGCATTTATAATTAATTAAATAATTAAACAAATATTTAATTAAAATAAAAAGATATTAACAATTAAATCAAATTATTTCATTAATAAATACTAAAAATAAATGGTTATGATTTTATGGAAAAGAATAAAAAAACAATAGAAACTTTATATAAAAACATAAATAAAGAAAGAAACAATTAAATAGAAAAAACTCATTATTTAATAAAATAAAAAATAAAAAGAAAGTTTGAGAGCTTAGCTGGAAATCGTGTGTGGGAGGCGTGGAGACCATGGCATGTTCCCTCACTCCTGGCCTGTTGGATCTGGAAGAGGAAATATCGTGCGGCTGGAAATCGAGGGAGTATCAAGTGTTTGGTGAGGAGCGCAGCGTAGGATCCACCTGCAAGCTTTGACAAAGGGATAAACCAAAAATAATGAATGAGTGAGGCCCCTAGGGATCGATCCCAGGTTCCCCATGTAACAGCCATTCGCCTCTTACCATTCCAACCAAGCAAGGCGTGTGTTTATAGCATGTGCACAAACAATTATTAATGAAATTAAAACCCCATGAAAAATTGCGCGCGCCAGATTTTGAACTGGCCAGTGATGCATGGACACCTCACTGTCTTCTTCGTCAAACCTGCAACATAGCTTTTACACCGCCTGTTTACAGTAAGCTGTAAAAGCTCATAGCTATCACACCTGTCAACGGTTAAAACCTCATACACGCACCGAAAATAAAAAACGAAAACATAGTTTCGCTCGGTTTGATCATACGAATCTGAAGGTACATGCATCCGGCCCTAATTCATGCTGAATCGAAAAGCCCTATTTTAAAACTCGCAAACCCTAACATGTCGATTGGTCGCAAAAGTACACAGGAATGCAATTAAACTTCCAGATCGTATCAGTGCATCACCATGAACAAGAATATGTAGCCAAAACATGTAAACAACGTGTAAATCATTGAAATCGAAGGCAAAAAGAATGCAAACCGTATGGGGCCTGTGAGCACATTCACGGGTGTCTGGAGATTGAGTAAGGATCGAGGCACGTTCAGTAATTCTCCAGGAGTGTGTCTATGGCTTCAGAACTCTTTGGATCGACCTCTAAATCCAGAAACGCATTTGAGTTTTTTCTTCAATTTTGGAGCTTTGTTATGGCTCTCTGACTGCGAATCTCCAACCCCCTATGCTCTGAATTAAGTCATGTACTTATAGAGGAATGTTTAGGGCAACAATATTGAGGAAAATCTTGATGAATCCTTGATTTCAATCTTGTGAAATTTGATTTAGATTTTTGAATATTCACTTTCTAAACTTGGCCAAATTGATTCAATTTCTTCCCAATCTTTAGGTGCACGAAATTATATTGGATGTGGGATATATTTGATGATTAAATTAGATCCAAATCACATCTTTTATCCAACATTTGATTTTCTCTTAATTTATATGATTTTAATCATTTTTAAATGAATTCAAAATTCATAATAAATTATATAATTTCGTGGGAAAGAGTTTTTGTGCCTTTGGATACTTGGGGATCAAGATTGAACCAAAATAACTTGGGCCTATTTGTAAAAAAACCAAGTTCTTTCACATTTTCTTCCCAACATAGTCCAACTTTGACAAGGCCTATCTCCCTCCATTTTTGAGGTATGGAAGTGTTCTAGGACTTTTTAGAAACCTTAGAGAGTCCTCTAACCAGTGTCTTTGGTCTCATATCAAAATGATTTTCCACGCTCATTTTATGTCCTTTTGAAAAAAGTGTCTTTTTGTTGACTTTTGAAAAGGACATATAATGCTTTGGTCCATATCTCTCAAATGAAGCATTTTTGGACTTGGCATGTGAGACACAATTTTCTAGAGAATCAAATTTCCTTCAAAATGAGCTTTGGATGGAAAATTTTGGATGTTCGATGTGAGAGTTATGGTTGGTCAAAGTTCAATTGACTTTTCCTATACAAAACCCTAATTTAGAAACTTCTTGATTTGTTGATTTTTGTTCTTTCCTTGATGAACCATGGTCAATTCTTGATCAAATGGTGAATGATACTTCAATATGAGGATCTTGACAAAAAATCAGGAGTTTTGACTTTGTTTTGACCACAGTTGACCTTTTAGGTTAAGATAGTCGACTGTTGACTTTCTGAGCAAATGAATGACTATTCCTTTGAATTGAGCCTTGATACTTGTCATAGGGATAGTGTGAGACATGTTGAGTCATATGAGATGCTTGGAAGTCATTGATTCAGTGATTTTCCTTTGAAAGAATCAAACCCTAGTTCAGAGCCTTTGTATAGGAGAATGTGTCTTATGAGTTTTGTGCATTGATCTGATTTTGAATAGGAGAAAATGTATGGGCAAATTTTGGGGTATGACAGCTGCCCCTGTTCAATTATCTTAAACCTGAATATGTAGAGTGGTTTGTATGCCAGTCGGTATCTGAAGGTGGAAGGTGATTGAACACTAGAGTACCAAGAAAATTTGCCCTCGCTGAAGTAGGGACTTTCGTCGGGGATGGGCTTAAAGATGCCATCCAGATGTTGAGACTGTCATTCGTTAGACTGTTTCTAGTTTGCATCCGCAGATGTCTGGAAAACCGTGCGTTAGGCTGAAGATAAATCGTGCGTTAGACTAATCTTGATTGCATCATCAGATGTCTAGAAAACCGTGCGTTAGGCTGAAGATGAGTCGTGCGTTAGACTAATCTTGATTGCATCCTCAGATGTCTGGAAAACCGTGCGTTAGGTCGGAGAATAAATCGTGCGTCAGACTATTCTCAATTGCATCCTTAGATGTCTGGAAGACCGTGCGTTAGGTCGGAGAATAAATCGTGCGTCAGACTATTCTCAATTGCATCCTTAGATGTCTGGAAGACCGTGCGTTAGGTCGTTGTATGAGTCGTGCGTTAGACTTGTCCAAATTTCATCCGTAGATGTCTGGAATGCCATGCATCAGGCGTTGCTTTGAATAAGATTCGAATCCTTGTAATGTACCTGTCAAACATTGTTAGTTTTTCATGCAATGCCATGATGCATGAGTTATATACTTCAAAATAAATGAGGAATGTGTATGTGATGTATGAATGTGTTTATGACTTATGATGTATGTTTATGACTTGTGTGACTAGAATCGTTTGATGTCATTGAGAGCTTGATGTTTTGATCTCTTCTTGGAGAGGCTTAGCTGGGGTTTTATGATTACTGCTTGGGGATGATCAGTAACTTGATGTACCCTGACTGAAGATGAGAGATATTAATAAACCATGTTTGTAGAAGAGCAAAGTGTTGGAGAAATGACAATGTTGAAGATATAATCTTTGTTGGGGATCTATATCTTTTGTTGGACGAGAGTGTTTGAAGATGTCTTCTTAATGATTACTCTGTGGGGAATATGATCTTATGAACCTGGCTCTGTGGGGAGATGTGGGTGTCTTGAAAGTTGCCCCCAGTATCATAGTAACTTACTACTTGATTCAGGACACGCCCCTGAGTATTGATCAAGATGTTGAACTGGACTTGCAAGATTTGCCCCAGTTAGAAGGAACTTTGGAAGGATTCGCCTCGCGAGGACTTTATGAGATATTCACTATGGGCGATATGCCCCCAGTAATCATAGGCTCATGACAATGTCTCACGTTGATTGGGGAGTAGCTTTAGATATACTTGGATGCATGCCCCTGATTGTTCGAGCATCCATGAGAGATTCTCGGAATCTTGACTTGATTGCCCCAGATTGATTGGACAAAACATGTCATGCCCCTTGTATATGGCTTCTTTGAGTAATTTTGTTTGTCGGGATAACTTTCAGTCATTAATTGTACCCTGTGCAAATTCTTTCTGTTGCTAACATTTGAAATTATGTAGCAGAATATGTTTAATAATGAACTCATGAGATGCAATGCATACGTCTGTCTTGAGTATTTGAAAAACATTAAAACCGGAGATGTAAAATCATGATATTTATAAAAACACGATGTTTATAAAAAACAGGATATCAACTTAACATTTGTAGTAAACCTTAAGGAGTCGGGATACCTTTTTGGTGACAGTATGCTTTCGAACTAACCATGCTTCAATTAGGACATTCAAGGGTTGTAACGTGGCTTGGTTCACGGTTTAAGAAACAAAGGATAAAGGCTCAAAGTTTATTTATACCCACCCCTCTTCGTGATGTTCTTCGATCCTAAGCTCAGTTAATTCAACTTATGCATTCAGGTTCCAAGAGACTTTTGGATTTGCATTTTTGATATTGATGATGGTTCACAAACAAAGAGAACTTTTTGATATTGCAGTCACTTCTTCCTTTTGGTAGTCACAACATTGTGTTGTTCAAGAATTTATTGACTTCTCTTCTTTCATCTTTTTGATATCCCTAACTTTTGCCTGAACTGTCTCTTTTGAGCTTACAGTCAGCGGGACGCCTTGATTTTTGCCTAAGTCTTCTATTTTGTTTTTGACTTAGCAGGCTTTTCTTTGTATATATGTTTTTCATTTTTTTTTCTTTTTTGAAAGATATTGACTGCCTTGTTTGATGATCGATGAACCGTCATTGTCTTCTGATTGACATTTCCAACACTTCTTTGACGTGTGCGGTTGAACGTTTGTGATTGAAACCTTTGTTGAAAGGTGTACTAAATGACTCTTAAAATAGAATGCACAGCCAAATTAACTGAGAACTACCCTGCCCCCGGTTATAATCAAAGGTTTTGAATTTTCAAGAAATAAAACTCCTACGCCTTAGGCTCAAAGGGGTTGACGAGGGATTAGCATCCTTATATCTCCACTGTTTAGGAATTGAAACAATGCCTGTACATCGTCAACATAGTTCGTTCAAAAGCATACTGTATGAGGTTGCGGTATCATTTTCGTCATCCTCCCTCAAAAGGTATACAGCTTTAGCAGGAGTTGAGTATCACAAAACATATGCAAAGTAAAGATGCAGTTTAAAATGAGTGATAGCGAAATAATTAATTCAAGACAAACATATGCAATGCACTGATGATGATTATTAAAATATATAATGTCTATCATAATTTGAATGTTTAAACAAACAGAATAGAAATCGCAAATGAAAGTAGAGCCAATGATTAAAAGTTCATCCACTTTAGACATTAATCAGTCTTGTCGTGACTAGGCATAGGAGCGGTGATCACCACAGGAGTTTCAAGAGGGTTGAATTTGATTTCTCCGTCATTGATCAGATCTTGAATCTTATTCTTCAATGTCCAGCAATTGTTTGTGTAATGTCCAGGAATGTTGGGATGGTACGCGCACCACGCATTGAGTTTATAGCCAGAGGTGTTAGAATTCTCAGGAGCATCCCTCAGAGTAATCAATCTGATCTTCAACAGATGTTGTAATGTTTGAGCCGACGACATATTGATTTTGGTGAATTGGCTCTTAGGTGCATCTGGCTTGCGTCGTTGTTGTGGAACTGGTGTAGAGATTCAGAGTATCCGTGGTTCGAGCTTCCGGAATGTGTATCTGATAAGGATGTTTCAGAATGTCCGGGGTTCGAGCTTCCGGAATGTATATCTGATTGGAATGTTTCAGAAGTCTGGGGTCAAGCTTCCAGAATGTTCATCTGATTGGAACTTTCAGAATGTCCAGGGTTCGAGCTTCCGGAATGTATATCTGATTGGAATGTTTCAGAAGTCTGGGGGTCAAGCTTCCAGAATGTTCATCTGATTAGGATTGTTTCAGAAGTCTGGGGGTCAAGCTTCCAGAATGTTCATCTGATTGGAACTTTCAGAAGTCCGGGGGTCAAGCTTCCAGAATGTATATCTGATTGGAATGTTTCAGAAGTCTGGGGGTCAAGCTTCCAGAATGTTCATCTGATTGGAACTTTCAGAAGTCCGGGGGTCAAGCTTCCAGAATGTTCATCTGATTAGGGTTGATTTGTTGATGATATTTTTCTGACCAGTTGGTCGACCTGAAAGGAAAAGTTAGTTTTATGTGATGTTATGAATGCAAATGCAATCTTTTCAAGGATCTTTAGGAATTTAGTCAGCAACATTAAAAAATATTTTGGTCGCGTCTTTGTCTGAAGGATTCTGAATTTTGTCTTTGAACGTCCTTTTTCGAGAATCAAGCTCACCATATCGAGTGGGTCATCGCCTCTGATTCGGGATACTTCTGAATTTGAAAATATATGGCTAGAGGAAGATAAATCCTCTTGCCCCTTGATAGGCATTGTGTCTCTGAATTGGAAGGTACGCGGCCAGAAGAAAATAAATCCTCTTGCCCCTTGGTAGGAATTCAGTCTTTGATAAGGGCACCTAAAATTGTGCGCCCTAAATCCCTAAGATCCTTGAAAGGGTTAGTTAAATCATGTTATGCTTATGATGTCATGATGTCATGAATGTCATGCGAATGCAGTTCGTTAGGCATAGTGTGAGATAGTAAGGGAAAACACGTCCTTTTAACAAAACCTGCAAAGAACGAAGGTTAGTAGTAAACACAAACAAGTCACACAAGTCACACAAGTCACACAATTGCCTTAAAGGTAGGCTTGCATGAAGTCCATAGGTATATACCCTCCTTCCTTTCGTTTAGTTGGTTCAACCTGTCCTAAATAGTAACCAGGTTCTATGGTGCTCATATCCCTGATCTTTCTCGTGGGCATTGTCTCAACATAGCGCACAATCGGCCAGCCAAAAGCATCCCTTGAGTCCAATCTCAATGAGTGTAGCATCGAGTATCAACCAGCTTCAGTCAAGAATCCAAAGCCAGCCATCTCGCTACTTCCTATAGGCCAAAGTTAAGTTCAACTAAGGTTCTAAGGGAAAATTAGTGCTCATGACACCACGCGGTAGCCAAACGTCTCCTCGATCAGTTTCAAGGGCCATCAGGACAAACCAAAGCGTCGCACTAACGGTGGCCACCAGTTCAACCATAACGATACATGTCGTACAACATTCCTGGTCTATGGCCACATACCTAAGGTACACTAGATCCGGGTGTAAGATCTTTCACACAACAGAATACCCAATACAGCCTTGAAAAATAAAACAAACAAAGCAAACAATAGAAAACCTTTAAGTGAATCCTAAACTTTTAAGGTAACCCCTCTTTAATCGAAAATCTCCCCAGCAGAGTCGCCAGTTCTGTAATATGGTGAACTGACTTTTTATAACCGAAAAATGTCGCGGTTAAGCAAGAGTCGCCACCGACTTTTATTTTATCCAAACAAGTTAGAAAGGCTAAAAGAAACAGAAAAAAACCTTTTTAAAGAAAACTGAGTTCGGGGGGTAATTATGCAAAGGGAAGGTGTAAGGCACCCCTTGCATCCATGGTTTTCCATGGGCTCTTAATTGCTTTGCTCGTTTGAAAAGAAAAGAAGAAAAGAAACTCAGGGACTTTAGCTCGTAAATGAGCGTAGCCTTGAGAGTGTTTGTTTAAGAAAAAGATGAAAAAGAGATAAGCCAGAGCAAGGTAATTAGGAGCAATTACCTTATAGTTTGACGAAAACAAAGTTTCTTTTAGCCTTTCGGGATGAAAGGGTCTATTCGTGCCATAAGAGGGCAGAAAGCCTTTCGATTGGATGTTAACGGGTCATCGAGTTATCGTTCGCCTTAAAACTGTCCCATGCCATAGAGAGGCAGGTAGTCTAAAGGGAAGGATCAGAATAGCCTCTTCGTAGGCAACCAGAGGATACCTCAGCCTTTTTCCGTAGGCAACTTCCGAGGGTCGAGATCATGTTAGTATATCGAAGGCAGCCTCATTAGGGACCATGATCTTTGTTTATCGAGGCAGCATGGCTGAGGTACCCTCATATTCGAGGGACATGGCTTATTCTGCAAAAAACACAAAGGCAACAGGCAACAGGCAACAAGGCAACAGAGCAACAGGCAACAAGGCAACAAAGAGGTTACCCCAAAAGTGTACGTGGGTGCAACAATCACGTGATTAATTCGATTAAATTATCTTGTAATTAATGAGGCTAATTCAATTCAAGGTTGCACTCCCTAAATTACTAACCACGCAGTATAATATCAAGTAATAACAATAGCAATATGGGGAAGGGGACAATGAAACCAGCGGATCCCTTAATAGGGTTTGGCATAAGTAATAATTAAAACAAAAAATATCAGGGTTTAGGGTTACCAGTACTCGTAGCTTTGGCAGTCGACGAACCCTGAAAATTGAAAGAGAAATAATAAACAGAGGGTGAGTGCATTATCGGTTCAAATGATAATCGGGATTAACCTTAATCAATAACAATAACAATAAAAGGAAAAGGATGAAAGAAACTTAGCTTCGATTGGTGGAGGTTGATGGGCAAAGGTTTGCCTTGTGCATGAAGCATTGACCCTGACCATTTAGAGAATTGAAAAAGAAATAATAGGAAACAGTGAGTGTATGGGTAATTCAATGCCAATTAGGGTTAACCCTAATTTACTACAAAAATGGCAAAGAGAAATTAAACAAATATGAAAAGAGACTTAGCTTTTGAATTTGATCTGACATGGTTGGTGGTCGGAGGGAAGCCTCGGAGGTAAACCTGAAAAGGGCAAAGGCAGAAGAAATGAGTGCAAAAGAGTCCATTGACTTTCGAGGTTTTTAGCCTTAAGAACAAATTTAAAAAGAGTAAATAATATTTAAAGGAAAATAAAATCAGAACTTAGCTTCATAGAAGGCGTGGCGCGTGATCGGAAGATGTCTGATAATAAACCCTGAAAAGGACACAAAGAAATATTTTTTCAGTGTAGGGTTAATTCTCATGAACCCTAATTCGGGCATAAATTAAACCTGATCAATAGAATAAATGAGATTGAATTAATTAATTGTTGGTTTTCAACCCAATTAATTAAATCGGAAAAATAAAGTTTCGATTAAATTTTCTAATCTTGATAAGTGTTTTTCAAACAATTAGTAAAAGCATTTATAATTAATTAAATGATTAAACAAATATTTAATTAAAATAAAAAGATATTAACAATTAAATCAAATTATTTCATTAATAAATACTAAAAATAAATGGTTATGATTTTATGGAAAAGAATAAAAAAACAATAGAAACTTTATATAAAAACATAAATAAAGAAAGAAACAATTAAATAGAAAAAACTCATTATTTAATAAAATAAAAAATAAAAAGAAAGTTTGAGAGCTTAGCTGGAATTCGTGTGTGGGAGGCGTGGAGACCATGGCATGTTCCCTCACTCCTGGCCTGTTGGATCTGGAAGAGGAAATATCGTGCGGCTGGAAATCGAGGGAGTATCAAGTGTTTGGTGAGGAGCGCAGCGTAGGATCCACCTGCAAGCTTTGACAAAGGGATAAACCAAAAATAATGAATGAGTGAGGCCCCTAGGGATCGATCCCAGGTTCCCCATGTAACAGCCATTCGCCTCTTACCATTCCAACCAAGCAAGGCGTGTGTTTATAGCATGTGCACAAATAATTATTAATGAAATTAAAACCCCATGAAAAATTGCGCGCGCCAGATTTTGAACTGGCCAGTGATGCATGGACACCTCACTGTCTTCTTCGTCAAACCTGCAACATAGCTTTTACACCGCCTGTTTACAGTAAGCTGTAAAAGCTCATAGCTATCACACCTGTCAACGGTTAAAACCTCATACACGCACCGAAAATAAAAAACGAAAACATAGTTTCGCTCGGTTTGATCATACGAATCTGAAGGTACATGCATCCGGCCCTAATTCATGCTGAATCGAAAAGCCCTATTTTAAAACTCGCAAACCCTAACATGTCGATTGGTCGCAAAAGTACACAGGAATGCAATTAAACTTCCAGATCGTATCAGTGCATCACCATGAACAAGAATATGTAGCCAAAACATGTAAACAACGTGTAAATCATTGAAATCGAAGGAAAAAAGAATGCAAACCGTATGGGGCCTGTGAGCACATTCACGGGTGTCTGGAGATTGAGTAAGGATCGAGGCACGTTCAGTAATTCTCCAGGAGTGTGTCTATGGCTTCAGAACTCTTTGGATCGACCTCTAAATCCAGAAACGCATTTGAGTTTTTTCTTCAATTTTGGAGCTTTGTTATGGCTCTCTGACTGCGAATCTCCAACCCCCTATGCTCTGAATTAAGTCATGTACTTATAGAGGAATGTTTAGGGCAACAAAATTAAGGAAAATCTTGATGAATCCTTGATTTCAATCTTGTGAAATTTGATTTATATTTTTGAATATTCACTTTCTAAACTTGGCCAAATTGATTAAATTTCTTCCCAATCTTTAGGTGCACGAAATTATATTGGATGTGGGATATATTTGATGATTAAATTAGATCCAAATCACATCTTTTATCCAACATTTGATTTTCTCTTAATTTATATGATTTTAATCATTTTTAAATGAATTCAAAATTCATAATAAATTATATAATTTTGTGGGAAAGAGTTTTTGGGCCTTTGGATACTTGGGGATCAAGATTGAACCAAAATAACTTGGGCCTATTTGTAAAAAAACCAAGTTCTTTCACATTTTCTTCCCAAAATAGTCCAACTTTGACAAGGCCTATCTCCCTCCATTTTTGAGGTATGGAAGTGTTCTAGGACTTTTTAGAAACCTTAGAGAGTCCTATAACCAGTGTCTTTGGTCTCATATCAAAATGATTTTCCACGCTCATTTTATGTCCTTTTGAAAAAAGTGTCTTTTTGTTGACTTTTGAAAAGGACCTATAATGCTTTGGTCCATATCTCTAAATGAAGCATTTTTGGACTTGGCATGTGAGACCCAATTTTGTAGAGAATCAAATTTCCTTCAAAATGAGCTTTGGATGGAAAATTTTGGATGTTCCATGTGAGAGTTATGGTTGGTCAAAGTTCAGTTGACTTTTCCTATACAAAACCCTAATTTAGAAACTTCTTGATTTGTTGATTTTTGTTCTTTCCTTGATGAACCATGGTCAATTCTTGATCAAATGGTGAATGATACTTCAATATGAGGATCTTGACAAAAAATCAGGAGTTTTGACTTTGTTTTGACCACAGTTGACCTTTTAGGTTAAGATAGTCGACTGTTGACTTTCTGAGCAAATGAATGACTATTCCTTTGAATTGAGCCTTGATACTTGTCATAGGGATAGTGTGAGACATGTTGAGTCGTATGAGATGCTTGGAAGTCATTGATTCAGTGATTTTCCTTTGAAAGAATCAAACCCTAGTTCAGAGCCTTTGTATAGGAGAATGTGTCTTATGAGTTTTGTGCATTGATCTGATTTTGAATAGGAGAAAATGTATGGGCAAATTTTGGGGTATGACAAAGTCACTACGTTGTAAACACCTGTAACTTCAGAACTTCTGATCTTTCTTCTTGTGTGATCTTTCTGAATATGCAAGACTTCATGTTCCTGACTTTTGTTCATTTCCTTTGGGCTTTCTGATGTACTTTCTGATGTAGTCGTTGTGCTCTTCTTATGATGAATCCTGTATAAGGCTTATAGCATAATGCCTTCACATTTAATGAAATCATTAGTAATAAAATTGTTGCTCACAAAATATATGTTCGTTATCATCAAAACCATATTCTGAACATAAATTCTCAATCTTGTTCTAACACAAATATATGGCCTTTTATCATTAATTTACGATTTTACTTGGTTTAATTTGTATTTAAATGAATAAATACACAATTAAATAAAATAAAAATCATTAATTTATTATTTATTATTATTAATACTATTATTATTATTATTATTATTATTACTGATCCTAACTAATTAAATAATAGAAAAGAGAAGTTTGAGGATAGAAACTGATCCACCTAATATTAAATAATTAAATAATTATTAACTAATATTACTCAATTAGTCTTACCCACCACACCAGCAAATTATACACTTTTGATCACACACCCCCAACACCTTAATTATACTCTTAACGACATTACTCCACACCAAGGATACACCAAAACACCAAACAATACCACACAATCACCAAATACCACATTATTAAATTACGGAAAATAAATAAAATAAGTCGGGGCATTACATGAGTGTCTCAAGATGATGAGGTGAACATAGAAGAATGTATAAATCAAAGAAGTTTGACAAATTAAAGGTAAAATGCTTTACTTGTCAAAAACCAGGTCACTTCATGAAGGATTGTCTCGAGAGAAGGGTAATTATGATTGTATTCAGATTGTACTTGTCTGAGATGAAGATAGTTATGAGAGTGTTGGTGTACTAGTGGTGTCAAGTTTGGAGATTAAGGAGAGTTGGATCATGGACTCAAATTGCTCTTATAACATATGTCCAAGAAAAGAATACTTTGAGACTTTGAAGCTGGAGCAAGGTGAAGTAGTTGTCCTTGGTAATAATAAGGCTGCAAGGTTTATGGTATTGTTACGTACAGACTTAAAATATTTGATGATCATGAGTTTTTTCTTTACAACATGAGACATGTTCCAGAATTCATACAAAATTTGTTATCTATAAGCATGTTTAATGATCTAGGATATTGCATTAGAGTTGAACACTAGGTATTAAAGACTTTGCATAGTAAAGTTATCATAATTATAAGGTTAAAATATGTGGCTTATATAGGTTAGAAGGTTCCAATCATTTTGTTCGTTTATCATGAACTAGTGACGATTTTCATGATAAGAACAATGTATGGGATTTGAGGTCAAGGCATGGTGGATGCATACAAGTTCTTTTAGAGCATTTTTAATGAGTATTGTAGAAGACAAGGTATAAATACACATTTGACCCACGAGTTGTCATTGATTTTCCAGGGTAAGTCTAGTGGAAAAGCAACTTACCTGGTCGGTAGATGTTCATTTACAAGAGTAAACTTCCAAACACTTATGGTGATTTGTAGTAGGAAATCTGAAACTACTCTTATTTGAAGGTCGTTAAAACTTTTCTTATTGGTCAAATCAATTCTAGTCACCTTTATGGTAAAGTTATGGATTGTATCTTTAATGGCTATCCAAGAGAAAGAAAGGTTTATGAGCTATTGGGAGTGAGACCTGGAGGATCGAAGTTTATCAACTGCAGATGTATTACTTTTAGTGAGTCTCGTTAGGGAAAGAAGAGTGAATATTTAGGTACGAAGCTATTAGAAACTATGGTAGATAAGACTCAGACTAAAGTTGAGTTTCTTACTATGGATGCTAGTAGTAGTGAGGGAATGATTAATGAGGCTTTTTATTATCATTTGACTCATGATATGGTAAAAAGGGAGATTGTACGATCTCAAAGGAACACTCATGTTGGTTTTGGGTGTTATGCTTTAAATATGGCTACATGGTTGCAAGACTCGGAAACATGGAACTTTAGGGAGACATTTGAAAGCAAGTAAATTCAAAGATGGTTGAAGAACCGTGTTTGAGAGCTTGTTATATTACCTAAGCAAAAAATGTGATTGGAAGCAAGTGAATGCAAGTAACGAGATTAAGGTTCAAGGGTGGCTTGAACTTGATCAAAGTTGTTGAATATTATTTCAACATGGTAGATGGGAGCAAGATGGTTGACTGATAATTTGACATCATCATAGTTTCAAGTTAAGATGGAGATTGTAGAAGTATGTCTTAAAACCTTTGAGTGATGAAGAGAAAAAAGACATCTTTTGAAATTATCAGAAATTAGTAAGTCAAAAAATAGTCTGGTCCGAGCGGTTCACAAGTATTGGGTTTGATAGGTTCGATTCGCGGATCCGTTCATTAATGTTAAAATATTTTATATTAATTTACACATACTCTAAATCAATATAACAATATTATAAAATATTTATAATATTTTAAATTAATACAAAAGATATTATAAAATATTTATAATATTATTTTTTTAATATAAAATAAATTATAAGATACTTATAGTTTTTTATTATAACAATTAATAGATTATATTTTGGGCCCATTAAAAGGATTTTATCAGTTATAAATATGTATCTCTTATCATTTTTATCTTTCCAACCTTTAAAATTTTATATCTGAAGATAATGATAAATTTAGAGAGTTTGAGAATCCTAGTGGTAAATTTAGAGAGACAAGGGTTGAAATTTCGGAACTCTTCGAAGGTATCTAATGAGATTGAAAAATATTTCTAAACACCTTTAACTTGTGTGATATATATATATATATATATATATATATATATATATATATATATATATATATATATAGAGAGAGAGAGAGAGAGAGAGAGAGAGAGAGAGAGTGTGAAACATTGGGTAGAAATGGAATATGGTTTATGATAACTCCAAAGACTTTTTTTAAACTCATTTGTAATATCTTGTAACAACTTTTGAAAGTATAGTGAATAAGAGATCTATTATATCCCCCATAATAGATCATTTGTTCGATTTGGATAAACGATTTATTATGCTCTTATTTTTCATCTTCTTTTGGATTGTGATGATTTTGCTTTCACTTTTGACATAATATTATGTTGTTTTAGGTCATTTATTTTGATTGTGATTCTTCTTTGTTTTCACACATCAAATTTTTTGATGTGTTTGAACTCTCAATAGTTTTTATTATTTGTCTACCAACTTTTTACAACAGTTATTGTGTCATCTAATTAATATTTTAAACATTACTCAAAATTTTACTTTTAAATTCATATTTATGAGAATGAGGAGAATAAATAGAAGATCGTGAATCGAATATACATTCGGATAATTAGATGTTCTTTAACAACTATAAGTGAGTTGATTTAACCAAACATCATAATTAACTTAATTTACATAAATAATTAAATAAAATTGCATTTTTCTTCTATTTATTTGTTTTATTTTTAAAATAGATGTGTAATGATTGAATGCAATGAAGATTATAGATCAAGAATAATAATAACACTGTTAGAACAAGATTTGTTCTGATCAATATTCTTAGTTTTGATGATAACAATGTAAATGAATTTTGTATGAGATAATGTGGTACTCTAATACGATGCAATTTCCATTTCAGGAATTATATAATGAGTATGCACAAAATCAGCGCAAGAAGCACTGACTCAGAAGGTTCAGCATGCAACATCAGAACATGGTCTGGCAAGACATCAGAAGATGGTCAAGCAGAAGCAGAACATGGTCTATGGAAGCATCAGAAGAACGTGAGATCAGAAGCAGAAGCACTGAAGTTTTCATGGTATCACGCTCAGAAGCACTTCAAGGTCAGAAGACAAGAAGATGCTCTGCACCAAGCTGTATTGACTCTGAAGATTCAAACGTTGTATCCATAAAAGATCAAATCAGAATCAAGTACAAGATGGCAGGCTACGCTGACTGACAAAAGGAACGTTAGAAGCTATTAACGGCAACGTCAGTCGTCACAGCAAAAGCAAGGCTCGAGGTAGTTGACCAAAAGAGTGAAACATTAAATGCAATGTTGTACGGAGTACGCAAAGCATTAAATGCTCCCAACGGTCATCTTCTCAACTGCCTATAAATAGAAGTTCTGATGAGAAGCTGAATACAACACTTGTGCAAATATACAGAAACGCTGTCAATTTCAAAAAGCTCTCATAACTTCATCTTCAACCTCACTTATTGCTATTGTAATATCATAGTGAGATTAAGCTTAAACTTTAAGAGAAATATCACAGTTGTGATTATAGCTTTTAAGAAGCATTGTAATACTCTTAGAATTTGTTTACATTAATTTGTAAAGGACTAGAGTGATCAGGTTGATCAGAATACTCTAGAAAGTCTTAGAGGGTATCTAAGCAGGTTGTTCCTAGAGTGACCAGGTTGTGATCAGAATACTCTAGAAGACTTAGAAGTTGTCTAAGTGGAAAACCATTGTAATCTTGTGTGATTAGTGGATTAAATCCTCAGTTGAGGTAAATCACCTTGTCAAGGGTGGACTGGAGTAGTTTAGTTAACAACGAACCATGATAAAAATAATTGTGCAAGTTGATTTTATCTTACAAGTTTTGAAACTACACTTATTCAAACCCCCCCTTTCTAAGTGTTTTTCTACCCTTCAATTGGCATCAGAGCGTCGGTTCTAAGGTGCAAGCACTTAACCGTGTTTAGAAAAGATTCAGGAAGAGAAAAACGCTTAAGTCAAGATGGCTGGTGAAAATCCAACAATTCCATCTACATCTGGCTCTGCTCAGCAACACAATGGAAATGGTAACAATGGTTATACTAGACCACCAGTATTTGATGGTGAAAACTTTGAATACTGGAAAGATAAACTTGAAAGTTACTTCCTTGGGTTAGATGCTGACTTATGGGATCTTCTGATGGACGGTTACAAACATCCAGTTAAAGCTAGTGGTGTAAAGCTCACTAGACAAGAAATGAATGATGATCAAAAGAAACAATTCAAAGATCATCACAAGTGTAGGATTGTTTTGTTGAATGCTATCTCTCATGCTGAATATGAGAAGATATCTAACAGGGAAACTGCCCATGATATATATGAGTCATTGAAAATGACCCATGAAGGAAATGCTCAAGTAAATGAAACCAAAGCTCTTTCCCTAATCCAGAAATATGAAGCCTTCAAGATGGAGGACGATGAAAATATTGAGAAGATGTTCTCAAGATTTCAAACGCTAACTGCTGGATTAAGAGTTCTGGACAAAGGCTACACCAAGGCTGATCATGTAAAGAAAATCATCAGAAGCTTGCATAGAAGATGGGGCCCAATGGTGACTGCATTCAAGATAGCAAAGAATCTGAATGAAGTCTCTTTGGAAGAGCTGATCAGTGCTTTGAGGAGTCATGAAATTGAGCTGGATGCTAATGAACCTCAGAAGAAAGGTAAGTCTATTGCATTAAAATCTAATTATAAAAAATGCACTAACGCTTTTCAGGCTGAAGAAGTAGATTCTGAAGAATCAGAATCAAAAGAAGAAGATGAATTGTCCATGATCTCCAGAAGGTTAAACCAACTCTGGAAGAGCAAGCAAAGGAAGTTCAAGAGCTTCAGAAGCTCAAAGAAGCATGAAAGAGGAGAATCTTCTAGAGGCAGAAAATCTGACAAAAAGAAGGTCATTTGTTATGAGTGCAATGAGCCTGGACACTTCAAGAATGAATGTCCAAAACTTCAGAAGGAGAATCCCAAGAAGAAGTTTCATAAGAAGAAAGGTCTTATGGCAACATGGGATGATTCAGAATCAGAATCAGAATCAGACTCTGAAGGCGAGCAGGCAAACCTTGCACTAATGGCCACAGTGGATGATGGATCAGAATCTGCATCAGAATCAAATTCTGAAGAGGTATTTTCTGAACTATCCAGAGAAAAGTTAGTTTCCAGTTTAACCGTGTTAGACGCTAGGCTTAAGGATCTAGAGGGGGGTGAATAGATCTCTCAGAGTTTTTCGGAATTATTTGAACTTTAAGCGAAAGCGGTTCTGAATCGACTCGCGTCTATTCCGGACCGCTATTGAAACGATTGTATATGTGTTGAAAACCACAAAACAGTTTGAGATTAGCGATAAAAGGATACCCTATAGAATCAATACGTCGCTCTAGTGAGAATCGATTAACTTCTTAATTTGATATACGTTGTTTGCAATGCTTTGATAACGGTTGAAGCAAAACGACAAACACTTGGTGATAATCTCAATTGATGGTGATTCAATGTGTGATGAATTGTGATGTTTAGACAAACTCTTAATGCACAATTTTAACACCTGAATCGTTTATCAAATTGTAATTATAACCAGGTATGAACAAAACATAAACGGAAATATAAAGGCGATAGGAACACGATATTTGATGAGGCAGTTCGTCGATCGTCCTCGCTACGACTACATCTGCCCCCAATTCCAAACGGGAATTGGGAAGTTTTCCATTACTATGAAAACAGTTTATACAAAGAAGATTAACAGAGCGATAAACGATAAACCAATTATGTCGATCCTTTGAATCTTCTTTCCCCTTAATCTTGAGCCAGATCAAGGTGATCCAAGAGCTTCACTTTGATCCTTTCTGCAGTGTCTTGAATTGCATGAACCCTAGTGTAATACGGTGAACTGACCTTTATAATTGAAAAATGTACGGTTAAGCATGAGTCGCCACCGACTTTTATTTTATCCAAATATCGGAAAGGCTAAAAGAAACAGGAAAACACCTTTTAAAAAGATTTGAGTTCGGGGGGTAAATTATGCAAAGGGAAGGTTTAAAAAGCACCCTTTACATCCATGGTTTTCCATGGGCTCTTAATTGCTTTGCTCATTTGTTTTCAGAAATGAAGAAGTGAACACGGACTTTAGCTCGTAAATGAGCGTAGCCATATTGAAGAATTTTGAGAAAGAATATTTGAAAATGTTTCAGAGCAAGGAAAAGAAATTTAAGGGCAATTTACCTTATATTTTGAAAAAAGAAGTTCCTTTTAGCCTTTCAGAGTGAAAGGGTCTATCCTTGCCATAAGGGGCAGGAAGCCTTTCATTTGGAGGTTGAAGGGTCATCGCGTTGTCATTCGCCAAAGACTGACCCATGCCATAGAGAGGCAGGTAGTCTATGGGAAGGACCAGAACAGCCTTATTCGTAGGCAACCAGAGGATACCTCAGCCTTTTCCGTAGGCAACTTCCGAGGGTCGAGGTCATATAGTGTGTCGAAGGCAGCATCATTAGGGTCGTATGACCTTTATTTATCGAGGCAACACGGCTGAGGTATCCCCATATTCGAGGGACATGGCTTATTCTGCAAAAAACACAAAGGCAACAGGCAACAGGCAACAGGCAACAGGCAGCAGGCAGCAAAGAGGTTACCAGAAAAGCGTGCGTGGGTGCAACAATCACGTGGTTAACTTCGATGACATTTATCTTGTAAAATTAGTGATTCTAATTCAGTTAACAAGACTTGCACTCCCTAGGATTACTAACCACGCAGTTTAATATAAAGTAATAACAATAGCAATATGGGGAAGGGGAAAATGAAACCAGCGGATCCCTAATAGGGTTTGGCATAAGTAATAAAAAACAAGACATATCAGGGTTTTAGGGTTACCAGTACTCGTAGCTTTGGCGATCGACAAACCCTGAAAATTGGAAAAGAAAGAATAAACAGAAAGGGATGAGTGCATTGTCGGTTCGAAGGCAAACACAGTTAACCCTTAACCCTAAAAATAAAGAATAAGGAAATTAAAAGTAAATAAATAAAATAATATTAAAAGGCACTTAGCTTTGCATTTGATCTGATATGGTTGGCGGGAAACCTCGGAGGTAAACCCTGAAAAATGGCAAAGGCAGAGGCAGAAAAAAGAAGAGGGTGAATGTATGCACAGTTCGTTTAAATGATGAACCCTACTAAAAGGAAACAAAATAGACTTTGAGTTTAAAGAAAATACTTAGCTTTTGACGTGGCGTGGTGCGTAGTCGGAAGGCGCGCTTGAAAAGTCGACCCTAAAAAAAGGCATGGCAAAGACGTACATCAGTGTATTGGAATGTTCATCGTAAACCCTGATTAGGGCGAAAATTGAATTAACTTAACACAATCGATTTAATTAATTATTGGTCTCTCGACCTAATTAATTAAATCCTGATAAGAAAATAAAATCGAGGGTAAGAATAATTTTTATGAATTTTTAAATTTATAATGGAATAAATATGAATTTTTTGAATATATAAGTAATTAAATATAGATTAAATAAAAGGAAATAAATAAATATATGAATAAAATAATTTAAATAAAATAAATAAATAAAAAAGAGAATTTAAATAATAAATATGAAATTTTGGATTAAGTAAAATAAATAACTATAATTTAAAAAAAAAATAAAACAAAATAAATAATTAAATATTAAATACATAAATATATAGTTAAGAAAATAAAGTTATTATAAATAAATAAAACATAATAAAACAAATAAATAAAAAGGTTTTTTATTAGAAAAAATAAACATCTAGTTTTATTATTTATTAAGAAAAGAGAAGAAAAAAAACAATACATATTATAAAATAAAATAAGCTACGTAATTAAGAATAAAAAAAATTGCAAAAACTTAACTTGCGATCAGGTGTAGCTCACCCAGGGAGGTACATGGTGCGCCAGCTTGCCCAGGAGCGTTGGATCCAAAGATGAGATGATCAAACGGCGTGAGGAGCGAAGGCGCATGGAAAGCCATACGTCTTGATGTACCGGATCGCTGGATTTTTGAAATCCCTGCGCGCGCGAGGCTGCCAATAGGAGAGTGACACGTCGTTGTCTTCTACCTTGGAAAAGTGCAGAAACCCCTTTTTACAGCACTTTTCACAAAAGCGCTATAAAAGCCCCATTCTTTAACACCTGAAAAATAGCGAATAGGCCCAAACACAAACATAAATTTTTCGCGAGGCATTCAACATGCTCGTATGAATCTTACGAACCTGAACATGGTCTTAATTTGGTCAAAAAGAACCTGTGTGAAAAAGCCCTAACAAAAAGCTTTGAAACCCTATTATGGCATATTGTTCAAAACAACATAATAACACATATAATTCTCCAGAAACGATCATCACATGATATCAAACACAAATATACAAATTAAATCCGTCAATGATGCATGAACAATGCAAATCGAACAAGTTTAAAGTAAGGCAAACCGTGGGGAATTAGGGATGATTCTGGACGTGTCTCTTGCGTGTGACAATTGGAAAAGCTTCAGTGAACACTAGGGGACGTTTTGCAATCAACAAAAACACTTGAATCATCCTGCAATTAGGAATTGGAACTTTGATTTTTCTTGAATTTTTTGCTTCGGGTTAGGGCTCTTCTTGCTGCAAAATTTCGTCCTCTAGGGTTCTGAACTTGTTTACTACTTATAGTAGTATGAATTAGGTTAATCAAATAAGAAAGAATCTTATTGAATCCAATATTTGTAACCTTGGAAATTTGATTGAAATTTTCTTCACTTTCTTTCTAATTTTGGCTCAATTTCAATCTTCGTTGAATCAATCTCTTTTGCACGAATTTTTACTGAATATATGATTTAATTGGTGATTGGAAGTGGTTAATAATAGAATCAAATCAAATTTTTGCAATTATATGATTTATTTTGATTTTAAATTCCTTTTAATATGAATAAAAATTCATAATAAATCACATAATTCAAGTAAATTCGTGGAAATTGATTTATGGGCTCTCAATGTCATAAGGAACAAGTTTGGATCTTAAAAATGTAGGCCCATTAGCAACAAAAAAAATCAAACTCCTTCACATTTTTCCCTCCAAAATAGTCTAACTTTGACAAGGCCTATCTCTCTCATTATTTGAGGTATGGAAGTGTTCTAGGACTTTTTAGAAACGTTAGAGAGTCCTCTAACCAGTGTCTTTGGTCTCATATCAAAATGATTTTCCATGCTCATTTTACGTCCTTTTGAAAAAAGTGTCTTTTTGTTGACTTTTGAAAAGGACCTATAATGTTTTGGTCCATATCTCTCAAATGAAGCATTTTTAGACTTGGCATGTGAGACACAATTTTTTAGAGAATCAAATTTCCTTCAAAATGAGCTTTGGATAGAAAATTTTGGATGTTCCATGTGAGAGTTATGGCTGGTCAAAGTTCAGTTGACTTTTCCTATGCAAAACCCTAATTTAGAAACTTTTTGATTTGTTGATTTTTGACCTATCCTTGATGAACCATGATCAATTATTGATCAAATGGTGAATGATACTTCAATATGAGGATGATGACAAAAAAATCAGGAATTTTGACTGTGGTTTGACCATTGTTTGACTTTTAAATCAACCAGTCGATTATTGATCGTTTGGGCCATTGACTGAGCTATCCTTTGAATCAGGGCTTGAAATTTGGCGTAGAGGTTCTTTGAATTATGTGAGAGGTTATGAGGTCCACTTGGGTTGTCAGAACTTGATTTTTCTCTGAAGAAATCAAAACCCTAGTTTTAGAGCCTTGTGTAGGAGAATGTGTCTAGGAGCTTTGTGTATTGATTTGAATTTGTATAAGAGAAATAGTATGGGCAAATTTTGGGGTATGACAGCTGCCCCTGTTCAATTATCTTAAACCTGAAGATGTAGAGTGGTTTGTGTGTCAGTCGGTATCTGAAGGTGGAAGATGATTGAACACTAGAATACCAAGAAATTTGCCCTAGCTGAAGTAGGGACTTTTGTCGGAGATGGGCTTAAAGATGCCATCCAGGCCTTGAGAGAAAGTTTATTGGAGATTGATCGTGTCAGCACCGTTCGTAGTAACTGAATTAGATCTAAGTCTTTTGAACTATTCATGGAGGATGTTCGAAACTAAGTATCAGAACTAAATCGTCGTCTTGATTATCTCTGAACTATCTTCGAAATAATTGTCAAAATTAAATCTCTGTCTTGATTATCTCTGAACTATCTTTGGAGGATACCCAAAATTAAGTGTCAAAATTAAATCTCTGTCTTGATTATCTCTGAACTATCTTTGGAGGATACCCAAAATTAAGTGTCAAAATTAAATCTTTGTTTTGATTATCTCTGAACTCTCTCTGGAGAATTCCCGGAACTAAGTATCAGAATTAAATCTCGGTCTTGATTATCTCTGAACTATCTCTGGAAGATATCCAAAATTAAGTATCAGAACTAAATCTCTGTCTTGAATGAGCGTCAGCATTAAATCGTTGACTTGATTATCTCTGCACTATATCTAGAAGACAATGTTTATTTGATTGTAGAAATAGGCTGAAAAAGAAACATTAGTTTTATGCAATGTCGTGATGCATGCATTGTAATTTTTGAAATGAATGAGAGTGTTATGCCTATGCAATAAGGCGTATGTATGTTATGTATGAATTTACTATGATACATGATATATGAACATGATTTATGCTATTTGGAGTGTTTGAGAAGTAGTTGTTTGAGTGTTGATCGTTACGGAACTGCTTTTGGATTTTGAAAAGTTGATTGTTTAAGGAATCAAATATCGACTTAAATCTGGAGGTAGATTGTTAAGGAACCGTCCAAGGTATCGACTTAACTCTGAAGGTGGATCATTAAGGAACCGTCCAAGGTATCGACTTAACTCCAAAGGTAGATCATTAAGGAACCGTCCAAGGTATCAACTTAGATCTGAAGGTGGATTTTTAATGAACCGTCCAAGGTATCGACTTAACTCTGAAGGTGGATCATTAAGGAACCGTCCAAGGTATCGACTTAACTCCAAAGGTAGATCATTAAGGAACTGTCCAAGGTATCGACTTAGATCTGAAGGTAGATTGTTAAGGAACCGTCCGAGGTATCGACTTAACTCTGAAGGTGGAACATTAAGGAACCGTCCAAGGTATCGACTTAACTCCAAAGGTAGATCATTAAGGAACCGTTCAAGGTATCGACTTAGATCTGAAGGGGTTTTGAAAATGTTTATTTGACTGCAGCAGTAACCTGAAAAAAGGTAAAGTTAGTTTTTTATGCCATGTCATGATGCATGTAATGCGTTTATGTGACGAGATTCTCAAAATAAATGATAACCTTGCATGTTATGTACGAACTTGTCGCGATGCATTATGTATTATGTATGAACATGTATGCAATTGTATGAATATGTTTATGATTTGCGCTATTTGACACATCTTGATTGAGAAGGTGGATCTCCATGTCATTGTAACTTTGATGTTTGATCCTATCTTGAAGATGCTAAGTTGGGGATTTATGATTTCTGCTTGGGGATGATCCGTAACTTGATGTACCCTGATTGGGGATAAAAAGTATTAATAACCCATGTTGGAGAAGAGAAAGATGTCGGGGAACCAGCAATGTTGAAGAGGTAAACTCTGTTGAGGAGCTATGTCTTTTGTTGGATGAGTATGTTTGAGGATATCTTCTCTGAGGATTACTCTGTGGGGATGTGATCTTGTGAAGTCGACTCTGTGGAGAAGCATGAATGCCTTGAATATTGCCCCCAGTGATTATAGAACTTGCCATTCCTGGATTTGTGTTGATTAGAACATGCCAATGGATAGTGATCGAAGCGTTGAACATGCCTTGTATAACTTTGCCCCAGCTAGTAGGAACTTGAAGAGATTCAACTCGCGAGGACTTTATGCGGTGTGCACTACGGGCGACATGCCCCTAGTAATCATAGGCCCAAGACAATGTCCTATGTTGGTCGAGAAGTAGCTTTAGATTTTCTTGGATGCATGCCCCTGATCGACATCCTCGAAATCTTGACTTGATTGCCCCAGATTGATTGGGCAAAACATGTCATGCCCCTTGTATACGTAAGAGACATGGATTCTTGGAGTAATATTGTCTGTCGGGATAACTTTCAATCATTAGTTGTACCCTGTGCAAATTCTTTCTGTTGCTAACATTTGAAATTATGTAGCACAATATGTTTTAATAATGTATCCATGAGATGCAATGCATACGTTTGTCTTGAGTTTTTGAAAAACATTAAAGCAGGAGATGTAAAAACATGACATTTGTAAGAACATGATATTTATAACAACGTGTCATTTGTAAAAACGTGACATCAACTCGACATTTATGGTAAACCTTAAGGAGTCAGGATACCTTTTTGGTAACAGTATGCTTTCGAACTAACCATGTTTTAATTAGGACTTTCAAAGGTTGTAACGTGGCTTGGTTCACGGTTTAAGAAACAAAGGATAAAGGCTCAAAGTTTATTTGTACCCACCCCTCTTCGCGATGTTCTTCGATCCTAAGCTCAGTTAATTCAACTTATGCATTCAGGTTCCAAGAGACTTTTGGATTTGCACCTTTGATAATGATGATGGTTCACAAGCAGAGATAACTTTTGAGATGGCAGTCACTTCTTCCTTTTGGTAGTCACAACATTGTGTTGTTCAGGAATTTATTGACTTCTCTTCTTTCATATTTTTAATATCCCTAACTTTTGCCTGAACTACCTATTTTGAGTTTACAGTCAGCGGGATGCCTTGATTTTTGCCTAAGTCATCTTTTTGATTTTTGACTTAGCAGGCTTTTCTTTGTATATATGTTTTTTCATTTTTTTCTTTTTGAAAGATATTGACTGCCTTGTTTGATGATTGATGAACCATCATTGTCTTTTGATTAACATCTCCAACACTTCTTTGATGTGTGCGGTTGAACGTTTGTGGTTGAAACCTTTGTCGAAAGGTGTACTGAATGATTCTCTTACAATAGAATGCACAACCAGATTAACTGAGAACTACCCTGCCCCAGGTTATGATCAAGGGTTTTATTTAGAAAGAAAACTTCTACTCCTTAGGCTCAAAGGGGTTAACGAGGGATTAACATCCTTATATCTCCACTGTTTAGGAATTGAAACAATGCCTGTACATCGTCAACATAGTCTGTTCAAAAGCATATTGTATGAGGTTACGGTATCGTTTTCGTCATCCTCCCTTAAAAGGCATACAGCTTTAGCAGGAGTCGAGTATGACAAAACATATGCAAAGTAAAGATGCAGTTTAAATGAGTGATAGCGAGATAATTTATTTAAGACAAACATATGCAATGCACTGGTGATGATTATTAAAACAGATAATGTCTATCATGAGTCAAATGTTTAAACAAACAGAAAAGAAAATTGCAAATGAAAGTAGATCTAATGATCCAAAAGTCCGTCCGTCTAGACGTCAATTAGTCTTGTTGTGACTAGGCATATGAGTGGTGATCACCACAGGAGTTTCAAGAGGGTTGAATTTGATTTCTCCGTCATTGATCAGATCTTGAATCTTATTCTTCAATGTCCAGCAATTGTTTGTGTAATGTCCAGGAATGTTGGGATGGTACGCGCACCTCGCATTGAGTTTATAGCCATAGGTGTTAGAATTCTCAGGAGCATCCCTCAGAGTAATCAATCTGATCTTCAACAGATGTTGTAATGTTTGAGCCGACGACATATTGATTTTGGTGAATTGACTCTTAGGTGCATCTGGCTTGCGTCGTTGTTGTGGAACTGGTGTAGAGATTCAGAGTATCCGTGGTTCGAGCTTCCGGAATGTGTATCTGATAAGGATGTTTCAGAATGTCCGGGGTTCGAGCTTCCGGAATGTATATCTGATTGGAATGTTTCAGAAGTCTGGGGGTCAAGCTTCCAGAATGTTCATTTGATTAGGATTGTTTCAGAAGTCTGGGGGTCAAGCTTCCAGAATGTTCATCTGATTGGAACTTTCAGAAGTCTGGGGGTCAAGCTTCCAGAATGTTCATCTGATTATGATTGATTTGTTGATGATATTTTTCTGACCAGTTGGTCGACCTGAAAGGAAAAGTTATTTTTATGTGATGTTATGAATGCAAATGCAATCTTTTCAAGGATCTTTAGGAATTTAGTTAGCAACATTAGAAAATGGTTTGGTCGCGTCTTTGTCTTGAAGAAATCTGAATTTTGTCTTTGAACGTCTTTCTTTGAGAATCAAGCTCACCATATCGAGTGGGTCATCGCCTCTGATTCGGGATACTTCTAAATTTGAAGGTACGTGGCTAGAGGAAAATAAATCCTCTTGCCCCTTGCTAAGTACTGAGTCTTTGAATTGGAAGGCATGTGGCTAGAAGAAAATAAATACTCTTGCCCCTAGATAGGAATTCAGTCCTTGATAAGAGCGCCTGAAATTGCGTGCCCTAAATTCCTAAGATCCTTGAAAGGGTTAGTTAAATCATGTTATGCTTATGATGTCATGATGTCATGAATGTTATGTGAATGCAATTCATTAGGCATAGTGTGAGATAGTAAGGGCAAACACATCCTTTTAACAAAACCTGTAAGGAAATGAAGGTTAGTAGCAAACACAAACAAGTCACACAAGTCACACAATTTTTGGCTTAAGGCTTGCATGGAGTCTGATCAGGTGTCCTTCCCAAGGGTATTTCTATGGATAAGGAGATTTCAGCAACGGGTTCTACAAGTCATCCAGAATTGTCAGCCCTTCTAAAGCACCCTCGGACATGATACATTCGCATCATGCAATGATACTTTAAGAAAGAACCTATCTGAATTGTAGCATCGGGTAGCGACTAGTTCTTAACATTTGTCAAGAGTAGTCCCCCCACTACGTTCCTAAAGGCCAGGATGGGTTAAGGGTAACTAAAGGTCCTTGAGCTCCGGCGCACCCACAGACACATACATAGACCTCCCTCATTCGAGAAAGGTGTGCATATGCTATGGAGTCCTAACTCAAGCGTGAACTTCATATTGACTCATCTCCCACATATGTGAAAGAGGTCGCCATGACTATGCCACTCCTAATCTTAAGTGTACTTGAATCCGGGTGTAGGATTCGTCCTTCATTTTTCCCAAAACAGCCCTGAAAAATAAAACAAGCAAAGCAAACAATAGAAAACATTTAAGTGATTCCTAAATTTTTAAGGTAACCCCTCTTTTTATCGAATATCCCCAGCTGAGTCGCCAGTTCTGTAACACGGTGAACTGACTTTTATAATTGAAAAATGTACGGTTAAGCATGAGTCGCCACCGACTTTTATTTTATCCAAATATCGGAAAGGCTAAAAGAAACAGGAAAACACCTTTTAAAAAGATTTGAGTTCGGGGGGGTAAATTATGCAAAGGGAAGGTTTAAAAAGCACCCTTTACATCCATGGTTTTCCATGGGCTCTTAATTGCTTTGCTCTTTTGTTTTCAGAAATGTAGAAGAAGTGAACACGGACTTTAGCTCGTAAATGAGCGTAGCCATATTGAAGAATTTTGAGAAAGAATATTTGAAAATGTTTCAGAGCAAGGAAAAGAAATTTAAGGGCAATTTACCTTATATTTTGAAAAAAGAAGTTCCTTTTAGCCTTTCAGAGTGAAAGGGTCTATCCTTGCCATAAGGGGCAGGAAGCCTTTCATTTGGAGGTTGAAGGGTCATTGCGTTGTCATTCGCCAAAGACTGACCCATGCCATAGAGAGGCAGGTAGTCTATGGGAAGGACCAGAACAGCCTTATTCGTAGGCAACCAGAGGATACCTCAGCCTTTTCCGTAGGCAACTTCCGAGGGTCGAGGTCATATAGTGTGTCGAAGGCAGCATCATTAGGGTCGTATGACCTTTATTTATCGAGGCAACACGGCTGAGGTATCCCCATATTCGAGGGACATGGCTTATTCTGCAAAAAACACAAAGGCAACAGGCAGCAAGCAACAGGCAGCAGGCAGCAAAGAGGTTACCAGAAAAGCGTGCGTGGGTGCAACAATCACGTGGTTAACTTCGATGACATTTATCTTGTAAAATTAGTGATTCTAATTCAGTTAACAAGACTTGCACTCCCTAGGATTACTAACCACGCAGTTTAATATAAAGTAATAACAATAGCAAAGAAAGAATAAACAGAAAGGGATGAGTGCATTGTCGGTTCGAAGGCAAACACAGTTAACCCTTGCAGTTTCTTGACATCAAGTATTAGGCTCAAACACACAATGTATAAGTCAATGGAGTCACGACCTTCTATGACTTTCAACCTTTTCTCCAAGAGGTGGAACCTTTTGTCAATTCCCATACTCGGAAACTCGAAGACTTCAATGATGTGAATTCTCCTTACCAAGAACAGGAATCTCAACATTATTTCAGACATTCTGATTCATAAGACCTTCTCATGGGTGAGATCAACATTTGCATTTGGCCTAGGAGGAACTCGTCTCAATTCTTCTTGTCAAAGAGAAAACTCTTGAATAACCTCCATGCACTGATTCATGTTAATCCCCATTTCTGGTCTCATCTCAGTCAAAAACCTCACGGAGTTGTTCCAATGTTAACTTTTGAGCACATAGCGGTGAGAAGTAAACTTTGTATTGTTGAAGTCGGAATTTGAAAGGAAGAGCTCCCACAAGCTTCTGATTGAACCATGAAATGCATGATAGTATGGATGCATGTTTCATTTATGGAGAATCCTAAAGTCTTTTCACACACTTTCATTTTCTTTTTCTTTTTTGGATCAAAGCCTTTTTTGTATAGAATATCTTTTCTCTTTTTCTATTTCTTTTTTTTTATCCTTTTCTATTTCCTTTTTTTCATTTTTTTTTGAAATAGACTTTAGGATCTCTCATAAATGAAGTGGATAAAGCAATGATGTTATGCAATGCAAAAGCATGGGATCAAGGTCAATATAATCTTAGTAGCATCTGTGCAATCCTCTGAATGACTGATATAAAACCTCCTTGCAGGCCAAATGTCACAGGATCAAAGGTTCGACGCCCTTTTTGAATACCAGAATACCAAGCACCATGAGAACAGACCAAATAAAGGTCCGACCTCAAATATGAAGAAGCAATGGTATGTAGGAGCCAAGGTTTCCTGTCCCACCCCAATCTCACAGGTATGAATTCTAGACACGGACAAGTGGTCCCTAATGGTCACTAGGGTCTACAGTTCCCATGGGGTACAAAGTGTTTGAGGCAACAAGCGTGCCAGACACAGTGTTCCATGAAAGAACCTCGCCCAGTTGTGGTACCCCATGTTGAGCTCGATCGTAGCAAGGGCCACGAGAGTCAACATGAGCATCCACGCTAATCCTATGTGTCACTTGGCCTGGGTAGTGGGCCTTTTACCTCATACAAACCCCCCACCTGCAAAACAGAACAGAAGACCCCAGGGAACACAAAATATAATCCATATGCATGTGTAGCAACCTGCCCTAAAAATAGACTTTTTAGAGTCGCCACCTATTCTGAAGGGCGAATAGGAAACCCTACGCAGTATAGAGATCAGGGTAAGATACTATATTCAGGTCGAGGGAAGGTGTTAGGCACCCTCAACCCTTTCCTAAAGGCTAACATTCAAAGATAAAGGTTTGTAAGGTTTATAAAGAAAGATGGCAGAAAGTAATAGGGCTAATTGTGTTGACATGATTAGTGTTTTGAGGGAGGGGACTCGCCTTGTTGCCAAGTGCCTACGTATCTCCTTATGGAGAATCAGAGTCAACGTAGTTCGGGCACCGGGTTGTACGCCTTAGAATTGAATTTGATATGGTTGAAAGTTGTCTGAAGGCTTTTTGAATGGCCTGTCGTAGTTTTGAATAAGGATGAAGATCCGTAGTTTGATTTGAAGTGTTTTGAATGTTTTTTAGATTTGGGCGTACAACCCTGATTTTAATTTGTACTATTAATCGCGATGATCAATAGGTTTGATCACCATAATTAATAGATTAGTAAAGGATTGCTGGTGTTGTACCCCAATTTTTGACCTCTGAGATCCCATCATTTTCTAAGTGTTATGATCATTATTGTTATACCCCAAAATTCGCCCGCGTTCTTTTTTTCAAAAAAAGAAGTCAACAGACTTCTGTCTAAAAATTTGGATTTTTATACAATCTTGGATTTTTATTTCATAAATATCCTGATTTTATGAATACTCAATTTTTAGAATTTTTTATACAGTATTTTGGTTCGCTGTTAAATTTATCCTTTCATAAACGCCAAATACTGTTTATCACTTCATACACTGTTTATTTGAGATTTATTTTCAGATAAATAATGCTGATGCAGTTCGTGCAGAATTAAAATTTGCAGGCGCGGAGTCCGGATTTCAGATTATACTGGTAACAATTAAATTATTATTGGTTTTATTTCCCACTAATTTTTATTTTTATACTATATTATTTTTTTTCAAAATCTCTTTCTTTCTTTTCAAATCTTTTTTTTTTTTTTTTTTCAAAATCAAATCCTAGCCTTATTCTATACCCTTTTTCTTTTCAAAACCTACCATACTTTTTTTTTCAAATCCTACTACTATTCAAACGGTACACTCCACTCCCAACGTCTCTATCTCTCTCTTTTCACTCTATAAATACTCCTCATTTTTTCCATAAATTCTCACATCAAACTTCACTCATCTCCCAAATTTCTCAAACTTCTATCTCATAATTATTTTCTCTTCTTCCTCGGCAAAAATGGCAAAGTGGATGGATACACTTTTTCTTATAGTCATCACTATTTTTACGGTGATCATGTCCTTCTTCTGTCTGCATAGTCCTGAAAAATGCGGACCTGCGATGGTTACACTTCCGATCATCTATTTTCTGTTGTTCATAGCATGGATTATTAATCGTCATTTTTAAAGTTTGTTGTATCTGTCGCTTTCAAATAGTGTACCGTCTATTTTATTTGTCGTACTGTTCATTATATTATGTAATATTTGTACTGTTAGTATTAAATGTTGTACTATCTGTCGTACGGTAGTTTAATTATCAAGATAATATTATGTGTGTTAAATATTTATTTTTCTGTGCATTAAATATTTATTTTCAAGGTTATTATCGGTATTTTCGTTCGCGTACAGTATATTTTATTTATTTATTATGTTTGTGTTTTTCTAACAGCTCAGGTAAATAAATTTTTCACCATTAACACAACAAAAACAAAAAAAAGAAAAAAATTAACTTTAAATTGTTGAATTTTCACTTTAACTGTTACGTTAATACCCGGACAGCTAGTTACCAGTCAAACCCGCTATCAGCGCAATTCTCCGTGTTTGTACCATCAGTCAAATCAATTTTTCGCACTTCAAATTTCCAAGATTTTGTTCTAGAAGTCTTCTGATAATCACGTGGTCAACAGAGACTCAACACTGCATAAAAATCAGGTACGCCTAACTGTCTCCTACACAAACAGTCCCTAACTAGGGTTTTTGTTTTTTTTCAGGAGAACGAGTTTTTGAGACCTCAAATGGATTTCATGGATCTCCATATGTCTCAAAATACCACCAGACAAATTTTCAAACTTCGATTCGCTCAGACGCACAGTCAACAGCTCAAACAGTCAACAGACGACCAGTTTGACCAAAAAGTCAACAGACAGTCAAAAATGCAATTTTTTGTCAACATCCATATTTTGTCAAAAGATTCATCATGTGATCAATGGTTGATCATAATTCATCAAGAAAAGTTCAGAAATCGACAAAACTCAAAATTGCAAAATTAGAGTTTTTTAGCTAAAAGTCAACTGAACTTTGACCGACCATAACTCTCTCATAATTTATCAGAAAAATTCCAACCAAAGCTTATTCTCAAGGAAATTCAATTCTCTACAACTTTGATGTTGGGACCAAGGTCAAGAAATGCTTCCGCCTAAGAGATATAAGCCAAAACATTACGGGTCATTTTGAAAGTCAACAAAAAGCAGTTTTTTGTCAAAGCCCATATCATCAAAATAACTTCTCCAAATGCAAAAACGCTTCCAAAGTGGCTTGTAGAGGACATCTTGGGCTTTCCAAAAAGTTAAAGAACACTTTCATAGGATCAAAATTGAGGGAGATATGCCTTGATGAAGTTGACCTTTTTTGGAAAAATGCATGAAACAAGTAATGACCAAAATTTGATTTTTTTTCAAAAAGGCCAATTCTTTTGTGATTCAATCTTGATTCTCATATGTTTAAAGGGCATCCACGACCCATCCATGATTCATGACATTTTTATTTCATTTTTAATTAAATTTTATTCATTTAAAGTTTAATTAAAGTGAGATAATTCAAAGATATTATCAAAGATGCTTATGGTTGCCAATCAAGACCAATTCAAGATGCTTAAATATATTATTGCAAGGTTGAAGAGAATAATACTTGAGTGTTTTAACCATGGTTAAGAAATACACTCATTGAAAATATTCCATTATCATATTTTTTCCACAAAATCAATCATGACAATTTCCACTTGCAAGGCTTCCAAGATCAAACTCTTTGCCTATAAATAGAACTTCATTTTCTTCATTCAAGAGGAGGAAAAAAAGAGAGAAACAAGAGGAGAGCACAACAACAAACACCAAAGCCATAGCATAAGTTTTATATTTTCCAAAAGTTTCAATAAACTTGTAAAAATCAAGGCTCATTCAAATAGCCACTTTCAATCAATTTCAATCACTCTTTTCCACTCTTGGAACATCATAGAGTAAGTACAATGTAATTTTTAATATGTAGTAGTGTTAGGAGTTCATGAATTAAAAACTCCATATTTATGCATATTTTCAATTTCTCAAAAAAAAATGTTTTAATTTTAGTTTTAAGTTGATAAAATGTTTATTTAATTTTTAACATAAAAATATTTTATTTCTTTTCATAATTAATTTATATTGCTTAATTAATTAGTAATTATGTAAATATTGCTTTTTAATTATTTTTAACCAATCAAAAAACTCCAAAAATATTTTCCTTTTAGATTTAGGTTTATATTTTTTATAATCTAATTTTTGACATATAAAATAATATTTTTCTTGTTAAGTTTAATTATTTGTATAATTATTTGTTTAATTAGCTTGTTAATTAACTTAAAATCAAATTCCAAAAAAATCACAAAAAAAATGAATTGAGTTTAATTTGTTTTATATTTATTTTTGTATATTATTTGATATTGTTTCTTATCTTCCTTTTCTTTGTCCAAGATCGGAATAAAAGATCAAATATGGCAGAGATTGTATGCAGTTGATTTAAGACTTTTGGAAATTTATCGTGTAGTCGCTATGATTCTATCAAGCTTCTGATAAATTTTCATTAACTTTAAATCCGAGATCATCATTCACTCACCATCGATCTTCACTAACATCGTGAATATACTTGACTAGCTTCAAGATGATTCACGTGCTAACATACTAACAATTGACTTTAAATTCCGCATTTTATTATATTGTTCTTTATATTTCTTGCTTTATGCTTTATTTTATTATTTATTATTTATATTTCTGTTATTTTTTCTTTGTCCACTTGGACATATTATTTATATTTTTGTTATTTTTTCTTTGTCTATTTGGACATATTATTTATGTTTCTGTCATTTTTTTTTCTTTGTCCATTTAGACATATTATTTATGTTTCTGTCATTTTTTCTTTGTCCATTTGGACATATTATTTATGTTTATGTTATTTTTTCTTTGTCCACTCGGACATATTATTTATATTTCTGTTATTTTTTCTTTGTCCACTTGGACATATTATTTATATTTTTGTCATTTTTTTTCCTTGTCCATTTGGACATATTATTTATTTTTCCGCTATTTTTTCTTTGTCCATTTGGACATATTATTTATGTTTCCGCTATTTTTTCTTTGTCCATTTGGACATATTATTTATGTTTCCGCTATTTTTTCTTTGTCCATTTGGACATATTATTTATGTTTCTGTTATTTTTTCTTTGTCCATTTGGACATATTATTTATGTTTATGCTATTTTTTCTTTGTCCATTTGGACATATTATTTATGCTTCTGTTATTTTCTCGTTGTCCATTTGGACATATTATTTATGTTTCTGTTATTTTTTCTTTGTCCATTTGGATATATTATTTATGTTTATGCTATTTTTTCTTTGTCCATTTGGACATATTATTTATGCTTCTGTTATTTTCTCTTTGTCCATTTGGACGTATTATTTATGTTTATGCTATTTTTTCTTTGTCCAATTGGACGTATTATTTATGTTTCTGTTATTTTCTCTTTGTCCATTTGGACATATTATTTATGTTTCTGCTATTTTCTATTT
The DNA here is from genome assembly GCF_029867415.1 of Vicia villosa. Classification (NCBI taxonomy): domain Eukaryota; kingdom Viridiplantae; phylum Streptophyta; class Magnoliopsida; order Fabales; family Fabaceae; genus Vicia; species Vicia villosa. The sequence goes on along the minus strand of NC_081183.1, from coordinate 36,199,387 downwards.
GTCTATTTTGCTAACGTACAGGAAAGATCTTATAAATTAAGAGTAAGTAACTCCTAATTGCTTGCTCAAACACTTCCATTTTCAAGCAACGTATTTTCAAAACTTCTCATCTATTTTCAAAACTTTCATCTGGTATTTGAAGGGCATTATTCCCGGTGAAACTCTTCAGAGACCTATGTGACCTATTGTCCATCTTCACTTCTTCTATTTTCAAATCAACAAAGCATTTAAAAAAGTGAGCTAAACAATTAAGAGCCCATGGATAACCATGGATACAAAGGGTGCTTAAAACCTTCCCTTTGTATAACCAACCCCCCGAACCCAAAATCTGTCAAAAGGTCTTTCCTGTTCTTTTATGCCTTTCCTTTTTTGGATAAAATAAAAGTCGGTGGCGACTCTTGCAAAAAAAAAATAAAAAAATAATAAAAGAAAAAAAAGAGCAAGGAGTCTGTTCGCCTCAAAAAACCGAGTTTACAGAACTGGCGACTCTGCTGGGGATTTGAAAAATCTTTTTAAAAGAGGGGTTACCTTAGAGTTTTTGTTCACTTTAATATTTGCTTATACTTGTTTATTTTGTTATTTTTTGCTATTCTGGATATATGTGTGGTTCTGTTACAAGAGATACATTATGGACAAATCCTAACCCGGATTAAGTACACATAAGAATTAGGTGGAGGGTATAGTCATGTATGGCATACAAGGAGTTCAGTCCTTAAAAAGCTGGCATGAGAATCCTTCCGCTCAGTGGAGGTTCCTTGTTGGTAGTATATGTTTAGCAAGTTCAGTTGCGAAGACATTATTGCTTTCATTGAACTGTAGAAGCTGAGTTGGCCGTAGAACCCCAACCCATCCTGGCCTTATTAGGTTGTGGCGCAGAAACTATTCAGGTGAAGACTTGGATTAGTTGTCATGCGGAGAGCCACACTCAGACGAGTTTTTCTTGAGAATATTGCTAGCTCACAAGTTCAGTTGTGCAAGCCGGTAATATCCGAAAGAAGAATGTGGACTCTGACGTATCAGTAGAACATGTTGTGCAGGTGATTAACCCCTAGTACTATCCCATGTTTGGTTCTTTGACCTCATGCTCATGACGTTGAACTTTTGAACCTATCTTATGTGCACCATGTTTGTGTTACCATTTCTGTATATGTGGCATTCATGCATTCATACATTCATAAAAATCTTTTCCTTTGATTTTCAATGAACTTAGAGGTCTTTTTTGTAAACATCGTAAGTTTCATCAAACTCAATGGATCTTGGGTGTTGATGGGGTGAAAATTCTAATCCACCAAAATGGATGATTGATTTTGATGATAACTTGACCAATGCTTTAATCCAATGCTTGAATGTTTGCAAATTAATATCTTAAGTTCTTTGAAACTCAACTAATATAAACAACAATTGCATCATTTGCATACATACATCCAGGTTACCCATGAAACTTATCCTTGTCTGTCTCCATCCTCAGAGTTGTCTGTCTACCGTCAAGCTGATTCCCTCACACAAGTACAGAACTAGAGCCAACGTCAGATTAAGAATGGAGTATCAAGAGCAACATAATGTCATACCCTAATTTTTGACCCCCCTGAGATGACATATCTTCAGGATTTTTCATCAGGTCAAGACAAGTACCCAGAGCAGTCATTTCTCCATCTGGTACCTAATCGAGGATGCTCAAAGACAAGAAAGCTCAGGCAAAGGATCAATCAATACAAGGATTAGTCCCTAATACAATCATGAGGCTCAAAGACTTCACTTTTCTCATCTATGATTGATTAGACATCCAGTCATATGAGTACAGGTTTACTCAGGTCGCCAGACTAGGGTTCTGAGCCTATCAAGGACTGAAATCAGGGATCACATTTGGGAAACCCTAAAAAACCTCAGAGGGTCATTCAAAGACATCAATCATCTTCAAATAACTCATATTACAAGGTCTACTGGACATCACACTTCAATTCAAAGTCTACAGTCATTACTTTCACATGGTCGACAAATTAGGGTTTTGACCTAATTCACCAAGATAGTTGACTTCTGATCAGGGCATGAATCCAAAACTCAAGACATGATTCAAGGATCTCTACTACCTCCATATAATCCATTTATATCACCCATTTGTGGAGAAGATCTTATTTCTACACAAAAGCCCAAAAATTCACTTTGTCAGGAAAAAGTCAACTGTGAAGGATCATCATTGACTTTTAAGGTTTTTGGTCAAAAAATGACTTTCAAAGATCAATATCATCAATATATGGATGTCAAAGTCATTTGGCCAAAGAAATTCAAAGAAATTCATCAAGGAGCGAAAAGTCGGGAATTAGGGTTTTTGAAGGCATGGTGAGATCTCAAAATTTCACCTACACAACTCAAAAAACTTCCAACATGAAAGTTGTAGATCTTGCAAAATAAAACAACATCTTACAAAGGAACTTTTTTCAAAAGATCAACCATTTATGAAGTTTTGGAAATTTTGAAGTTTAGGTCATAAACACTTAGAAATTTTTCTAAGTGTTTTAACCTAGTTTTCATCCAACTTTAGGCTCATTTTTCACAAATTTCCTAAATGATTCTGAAGAGGACATAAACTAATGATTTGAAGTAGATGTTTAGGGCTTTCCAAATTGTGTTCAACCTTCTCCAAATTCAATTTGAGCTAGGAGTTATGCTTGTTCAAAGTTGGCCTCATGAAGTAAAATTATAGGTCATGGACACTTTTGGACTTTGCAAATTTTGTGCAAATAACCTCTCTTATGGATGCTACACGACCCATAACACATCTGAAACCATGCCATGCATTCATTTTCACCATGCCATAAGGATTGAAGAAGATTCTAAAAACAAGAACATGTGATTATGTAATGATTACATTTGTGAATTTATGGCAAATTGATGAATCACCCAAGGAATCTTCTCACCAACCAATTAGAGCTCATTTCTGGCTCAGAATTGTCCCCTAAGATCAAGCAAAATCGAGGGCTAGGGGATTGATCAAATGGAATCAAAATTCTCATCATTGCATAAGAGATATTTGCAAAATTCCTTCATGGCTAAGAAAGCAAATCAACTTCACTAAGGAAGCTCACTCCTCTGCAGCTATACTGATCCATTTGCCTATAAATACAGATGCATTCCTCATTCAAAAACACACCAAAGCAACCATATTACTTGCTTTCTCCTTCTCTCCTCTTGTTCATTGTTTTTCAAAGTTCTTTGGCAAGAAGAATCGATTTCTTCAAACCAAAGCTTATCTTTGGGAAGTGAGCATTCTAACATCTCAAGGGAGGTCATTTGAGGTGATCCAAGCACCTGGATCACTTCTGTAGGTGGAGGAACACCATTGTTGCTCTCACTTTGGAGCACTTGCAGTTGGAGGTCCATGGAGTGATTCAGAAGGTTTCAAGGCAAGCCAATCATCCAAACACACTCCTCAGGTCATAGTGAAGCTAACCAGATGGCTGCAGCTCATCTGTAACTCAGGATTCGACAACCTCCATGTCCACTTGAAGCTCAAATCGAGGGAGGTCCATAGAACAATTCAGAAGGATTCAGGCTACAATAAGCATCCAGTTAGCATCATTGAGTCTCAGGGAAGCTATTGAGATCATTCATTCAAACCCAGGTGCTCTCAATCATCCTCACGATCTCCATTTTCAGAGGTAAGTTTCTGAACTTCACCTCTCTAATTTAAGTACCTTTTGTGAAATAGCTCGATTCTATCTTGTTCAGCATCATCAGAGGATTGAAAACCCTCTATCATCATCCATTTATCTTTCAGTATAGTCATTTAATTTGATTTTGAAATTTTAGGGTTCTTCACGATTTCTGATAAATTAGTTAGATGTAGTTAATGATAGTTCATGTTAGTTACATATTTAGAATCGTGAGTGAAATTAGAGCAAGTTTCGTGTTTACATCATGACAAATGGTTGAGAAACGAGTGAGTTCAGAAATCCAAAAATGGAGAGCTTGAGGTTGAAGACGAAGATGGTGGTGGCGCGCAAATTTGAATTCTCAGGGCAGGTTTTATTTTATTTTGAATGGTATGCGTTTCATTAACGACTAAACAACTTGCCCTAGTGGCCACACATGCGCCCTTAGTATCATCATGCCACAAGTCTGGGGTTCGAATCCCCCTCGCCCCAGACTTTTTCATCCTTTTATTTTTTCAGATTTTTCTAACTTGTTTTAAAACAAAACCAAATGCGCGCGTGTTATAGTCACCAACTGGCGTTTGGCTCAGTGGTGTTGTTTTGAGTGTGTGGCTATAAGGGCGTGAGTTCAAGCCTTGCTAGGACCAAAACCTATTTTTTTATCACTTTTCTAACTT